>NW_013575401.1:35522-41259 GCF_000499745.2 Eimeria mitis | reverse complement strand
GACAGCGCAGCAGCAGCTGTGCCTGCAGCGTCAACACCAGGAGAAGATGCTGCCGCAGCACCTGCAGCAGCAGCAGCAGCAGCAGCAGNGCAGCAGCAGCAGCAGCAGCAGCAGGTGCAGCAGCAGCAGCAGACGAATCTCTGTTTGAACCCTCTTAGTTTTAAAGACACCGAAAGTTTGTCTCAATAAATTTATTGCTGCTGCTGCGTCTGCTGCTACTCTTGCTGCTGCATGTATGCATGCGCACGCTGCAGCAGCAGTCGCAGCAGCAGCAGCAGCAACAACAGAATGTTTCTCTGCTGTTGCTGCTGCTGCTGCTGCTGTCTCAGCTCTCTCTAGATAAACAGGTGTGCGCTTAGCAGCAATAGCAGCAGCAGGAGCAGCAGCAGTACGAGCTGCAGCAGCAGCAGCAGCAGCAGCAGCACGAAAATGCATAGTGCTGCTGCTGCTGAAGGCCTGTTGACGCAGCATGGTGCAGCACACTCACTAGCCAAGTGCAGCATGGAGCTCACGCTGCTGCTGCTGCAGCTACTGCTACTGCTGCTGCTGCTGCTGCTGCTGCTGCTATGCTAGAATGTGCTGTCGGCATTCATTTGCAGCAGCAGCTGCTGCTGCAAACACCGCTGACACGGCAGCAGCAGCTGCTGCTGCTGCTCTGCCATAGGAGCTGCTGCTCGGGTTGCTGTGCCTGCAGTAGCTGTTGCTGCTGCAGCAGCTGCTGCTGTTGAAGCAACTGCTGCTGCTGCAGCAGCTGCTGTTGCTGTAGTAGCTGCGGCTGCTGCTGCTGCATGGCCTGCTGACACCCCGGAGCGGGCACAGCGCAGGGGCTACGCGGTGTCAGTTGCTGCTGCTGCTGNGCTGCTGCTGGGTTTGTGTTGCTGTTGCTTCCGCCCCCTCCAAGCAGCAGCAGCAGATTCTTGCGTTTGCTGTCCTGCTGAAGCAGCAGCAGTTGCTGCTGTTGCTGCAGCTGCTGCTGCAGCAAGCAGCACTGCTGCTGCTGCAGAGGTAACGAAGGAACCTCTGGCGTCTCAGTGCACAGGTGATGCTGCAGCAGCTGCTGCTGCTGCAGCGACTGTTGCTGCTGCTGCGGCTGCTGCTGCTGCTGCTGCTCAGGCTCATCTGGGGTTTGTCTGCTGCAGGCAACGCAGCAGGTGCAGGAGACGCTAGTGCTGAATATATCTGTTTGAGAGCAGCAGCCTGCTGCTTGCTGCTGCTGCTGCTGCTGCTGCTGCTGCTGTTCATTGCCTGGCCTGCAGCGGGTGCTGCTGCAGCAGCTGCCCCCCCAACAGCTCCAAGGGCGGTTAGAGGCTGCTGCTGCTGCTGCTGCTGCATGCGGCGTTGCTGCAGCAGCAAGAGGTTGGGGTCTGTTGTATCTCGGAGTGCTGGCAGCAGTAGTGCAAGCTGGTGCTGCAGTTCGTGTTGCTTCTGCTGCTCCTGCTGCTGCTGCTGCTGCTGCTGCTGCTTCAGCTGCTGCGTTATACAGGGGTTGCTGCTGAGGCAGCAACGCACGTGGGCTGCTGCAGCAGCAAGGGATAGACCCAAAGACAGCATCGGAAGGTGCAGCACCTTGCTGCTGCTGCTGCTGCTGCTGCTGTTGCAGCAGCTGCTGCAGTTGCTGCTGGTTGCGCTGCAGCAGGTTCTGCTGCTGCGCTGTACACCCCAGGCTGTGCAGCTGCAGCAGCTGATGCTGCTCCGTCAGGAGGCAGCAGGTGGGGTGTCTCTGCAGGTTCTCCGTTTGCTGCAGTGCTGCTGCTGCTGCTCCCGTTGCTGCTGCTGCTCCAGTTGCTGCTGCTGCTGCAAATGCTGCTGCTGCTTCTCGCTGCATGCTCTTTATTTTGCCTCCTGCACAAAAGCCGCAACAGCACCCCCAATTACCTTGCTGCTGCTGCTGCTGCAGCTGCTGCTGCTGCTGCTGCTGCTGCTGAGCTGCTGCATCTGGTTGGCTGCAGCGGGGGTCCCCTTCCTGCAGCGACGCCAAGGAGGAGACGCTTGGGGTATGGTGCAGCCGTTGCTGCTGTTGCTGCTGCTGCAACTGCTGCTGCTGCTGCTGCTGCTGCTGCAACTGCTGCTGCATCTGCAGACCGCCGCAAATGCATCTGCTGCTGCTGCTGCGACTGTGGCAGTCCCCCCGCATTTCCTTTGCTGTATGTTTATGCTGCTGCTGCTGCTGCCGGCCATTCCACTGCTGCTGCTGCTGCTGCTGCTGCTGCTGGATGTTAAACTGCTGCTGCGCACGTCTCCCTGGCTGCTGCTGCAGTCTCGCATCTGCTGCAGATATCTGCTCTTGCTGCTGCTGCTGCTGCTGCTGCTGCTGCTGCAGGTGCAGCTGCAGTTGCAGCTTCCTTTCGCAGACCCGGTAGGTTGCGCTGGTGTGCAGCTGCTGCTGCAACTTCTGCTGCTGCTGCTGCTGCTGCTGCTCGAGCGGAGATTTCTGTTGTTGTTGATTGTGTAATTGCTGCTGCTGCTGCTGCTGCTGCTGCTGCTGCTGCTGCTGAGACAGAAGAGTTGCCCTTGGGGTGAGGTGCGTTTGCTGCTGCTCTTGGATGCTGAGGAGCTGCAGCTGCTGCTGCAGCAGTTGCTGCTGCAGTTGAAGCTGGTCGCGTTTGTGTAGCTGCATGTGCTGCTGCAGCAGTTGCTGCTGCAGTTGTCCTTGCAGATGCAGTTGCTGCTGATGCTGCTGCAGCAGTATCCACTGCTGCTGCAGCAGCGATTGCTGCTGCCTCTCCTGCCTCAGCTGCCGCCGCTGCTGCTTGTTTAATAGAAACCTCCTAGGCGAGGGTTGTCTGCGTTCTTGCTGCTGCTGCTGCTGCAGCATGTGCTGCTGCTGCAGCTGCCGCATCTGCTGCTGCTGCCACTCTTGCTGCTGCTGCAGAGCCTGCATTTGGTGCTGCTGCAGCAGCTGCTGGTGCTGCAGCGCTTGCTGCTGCTGCAGCGAAGCAGCAATCTGCCCGTGTTCATCACATAAGGGGACCTGCAGCAGCTGATCGCCCCCTCTCTGCAGCAGCAACTCTTCCTGCTGCTGCTGCAGCAGCAACTCTTCCTGCTGCTGCTGCTGCAGCATCTCCCTCTCTGTCTGTTGCTTCTGAAGGGCCGCTTCCCGCTGCTGCTGCAGCAGCACATCGTTGTGGCTGCAGCAACTCTCCTGCAGCTGCTTCTGGCGCAGCAGAGAAGCCGCGTGCTGCTGCTGCTGCTGCTGCTGCTGCTGCTGGTGATGCTGCTGCAGGCGAAGCTCCTGCTGCTGCAGAGACTCGTAGCGCTGCATCAGCTGCAGCTGCTCCTTCTCTGCTTCTTCCTGCTGCAGCAGAAGCTCTTGTTCAACTTGTTCCTGCTGCAGCAGCAGCTGCTGCTCCCGCGTTACTTGCTGCAGCAGCAGTTGCTGCTCAAAGACTTCGTGCTGCAGCAGCTCCTCCCCGTGCTGCGCGATTGCTTCCTGCGCCCATTGCTGCTGCAGCTGCTGCAACAGACCCGCTTGCTGCTGCTGCAGCAGCAACCGCCGCTTTGCTGCAAAGACACCAGACTCAAACGAGTCGCCATGCTGCTGCTGCTGCTGTGCAGCAGCAGCAGCAGCAGCAGCACTTTCACTGGATGACAGCAGCACGTCTTGCTGCTGCTGCACTGCAGCAGATGACGGCCCTTCAAGACACTTGCTCCTGCTCTGCAGCAGCTGCTGTGATCCATGCTGCTGCTGCTGCTGCTGCGCAGCAGTAGCGTCTGCTGCTGCTGCATCTCCTGTTGCTGCTGCTGCTGCCTTCTCATGTGATGCAGCAGCATCAGGGGACGCGCAGAAGCAAATTTGCTGCTTCAGCTCTGGCGTGCGAGTCTCAGCAGCAGCAGCACCTGCTGCTGCTGCTGCTGCTGCTGCTGCTGCAGGTCCTGAGAGAGGGAATGAGGCTTCTCTCCTGGTGGCTTGCTGCTGCCAGCTGCTGCTGCTGGGGGGGAAAGTAAGAGAGCGACGCGGGCCGGCAGCAGCAAACTCCTGCTGCTGCTGCTGCTGCTGCTGCTGCTGCTGCTGTTGCTGCTGCTGCTCTTGTTGCTGTTCTGTTTGCTGCTGCTGCTGCTGCTCCGACTGTTGCTGCTTCGCATGCATGCGATCACCATCCTGCAGCAACTGTTCCAGCAGCAGCTGCTGCTTCAGGAGCTGCTCTTGCTGCTGCTGCAGCTGCTGCTCGTGCAGCCCATGCTGCTGCTGCATCTGCTGCTGTAGTTGCTGCTGCAGCTCCTCATCGTGCTGCTGCTGCTGCTGCCGCAGATACTCCTCTTGCTGCTGCCTCAGCAACTCCAGCTGTTCTTGCTGCTGCTGCTGCCATGCTTTTTGCTGCTGCTGAGAATCCATCACCATCTGCTGCTGCTGCTGCAGCTTCTCTGCGTATGTTTGTTGCCATTCCTGCTGCTGCTGCTGCTGCCCCTGCCACTTCTCCTTTTCCTGCAGCAGCTGCTGCTGCAGCTGCTGCAGTTGCTGCAGTTGCTGCTGCTCTATCTCTTGCTGCTTCTGCAGCTGTTGCTCTATCAAGCGTTGCTGCTCCTGTTGCTGCTGCTGCTGTTCTTCTATTTTGTGTCTCCACTCCATTTGTTGTTCTATCTGCTGCTGCTGCTTCTGTTGCTGCTGCTGCTGCTGCTGCTGCTGGTACAGCAGCTGCTGCGTCTCGGGTGTAACGACAGTCCACATAACCTTCTCACTTTGCTGCTGCGCTGCAGCAGCAAACGAAAGGGGATCGACTTCTCCTTCTGAGAGCTGGGTGAGGCTGTGTTGCAGCTCGGGTTCAGCAGCAGTAGCAGCAGCAGCAGCAGCAGCTGCTGCTGCTGCAGCAGTTGGTGGGGCAGCAGCAGCAGCAGCAGCAGCAGCTGCTGCTGCTGCTGCCAGGCTTGTCTGAGAGGGAGGCAGCTGCATTCGTTGCTGCTGGCGGAGACTGCCAGTGAAGGTGGGGCGCTCAGGGGCTCTTGCTGCTGCTGCTGCTGCTGGTCGTGCTCTTGCTGGTGCTGCTGCTGCTACTCGTGCTCTTGCTGGTGCTGCTGCTGCAGGGACAGCAACTTTGTTGTCTCCCGAAGACGGAGCAGCAGCAGCAGCAGCAGCAGGAGCAGCAGCAGCAGCAGCAGTGTCTTCAGTGCAGACAGCCTGCTGAGGAACTGCGCTGGAGGCGGAGCGAAAGAAGGGGGTCTCAGATAGGTCCGCTGTCTCTGTGTCGCTGTACATGGCAGCAGCAGCAGCAGCAGCAGCAGCAGCAGCAGCAGGAGCAGCAGCAGCAGCAGCAGCAGGAGTAGCTGTAGCGGCAGCAGCAGCAGCAGCGAGAACGGCAACAAGAGAACAGAAAAAAAACAATAGCGAAGGCAACAGAAGCTAATGCAGCAGCAGATCTCTAAGCAGGGCTCGCCTGGCGGGCTGCTGCTGCTGCTGCTGCTGCTGCTGTTGCTGCTGCTGCTGCTGCTGCTGCTGCTGTATGCCTCTAAAAATCCCTTATTCCTCTACTTCTACTCACGTCTGTCTCAAGAGGTCACCCCTGTCTGCTTCTGTTCCTGCTGCTACTGCTGCTGCTGCTGCTACTGCTGCTGCTGCTGCTGCTGCTACTGCTGCAGGCTGTTTGTTTCAGCTTGTATCAACTATCTGCGAATGCATGCGTATGGTTGAGCAGCTGCAGTGCTGTCGCCGCAGCCGCAGCAGCAGCAGCAGCAGCAGCAGCAGCAAGAGCAGCAGCTCGGGGTTCGTGGGGGTGACCCTGGGGTGTCTGTACAGCTAAGCAGA
>NW_013575401.1:35141-35422 GCF_000499745.2 Eimeria mitis | reverse complement strand
CAAGAGCAGCAGCTCGGGGTTCGTGGGGGTGACCCTGGGGTGTCTGTACAGCTAAGCAGAGTAAAAAAACAAAAAAAATTAATATATTCGCTCAGAAAATATTTTAATAAATATAATATTATTTATTATTTTCATTTTGCATGCATTGTATCTGCTGCTGCTGCTGCTGTCGATGCTTGGCTTTGCTGTGCGCAGCCCGCGGAGGAGTGACCTGCTGCTGCTGCTGCTGCTGCTGCTGCTGCTGCTGCTGCTGCTGCTGTTGCTGCTGCTGTTGCTGTTGC
>NW_013575401.1:34518-35041 GCF_000499745.2 Eimeria mitis | reverse complement strand
AGGAATCTACATAAATAACAATGAAATCCAAAATATATTTTCATTTGAACTCCGAATGCAGCACCCCAAACGAAGATCTCCTTTGTTAGTTGCTGCTGCTGCTGCTGCTGTTGCTGCTGCTCCTGCTGCTGCTGCTGTTGCTGCTGCTGTTGCTGCTTCTGTTAGAGCTGTGCTGCAGTGTATGCGCAGCAGCGGAGACAGCTTAAGAAGGCCTTGTGGGGCAGAGCTGCTGCGGTGTATGTACACCCTGCGTTTCGCTCCTTCTATCCCATCAGGTTTAGGGTTTAGGGTTTAGGGTTTAGGGTTTAGGGTTTAGGGTTTTCTCTGCTCTGCCCTCCCTTTCCCTTATTCCTTAACATGTACAATGCACTGACACGCTGCAGCAGCAGCAGGCTGCTGCTGTAGGGTATCTGCTTCGCTGCTGCTCCTCTCAATATATATACATACATACATATATACATACATACATATATACATATATATATATATATATATATATATATATATATATATATATATATAT
>NW_013575401.1:24784-29784 GCF_000499745.2 Eimeria mitis | reverse complement strand
CATACGTTGTAGGGGCCCACCTGAGGCGCATGTACACACAAACGCGCCTCAGCAGCAGCTGCTGCAGCAACAGCAAATGCAGCAGCAGCAGCAGCAACCGCATGTGTAGCAGCAGCAGCAGCAGCAGGAGTTGCAGGGCTCCGAGAGAGCAGTGAGAGGTGCAGAAGCGTAGGCAGCAGAGGCGGCAACAGCAGCAGCAGCAGCAGCAGCAGCAGCAGGAGCAGCAGCAGCAGCAGCAGGTGGACAGCAGCAACCGCAGCTTACGGGGGAGAAGAGGACATCCCAAGGAGAGGCATCGCTGGAGTGCTGCTGCCACTGAACCTTAGGGAAAACCGCCTGCAGCAGCAGCAGCAGCAGCAGCAACAGCAGCAGCAGCAGCAGCAGCAGCAGCAGCAACAGCAGCAGCGGCAACAGAACAGCAGCAACTTCCTTCTGTCTTTCTTCGCCCAAGAAAATCTTAACAAATTAAATAAAATATTTAAGATCTGTTGTTTCAGGTCTCACACCGAGGGTTTAGGGTTTAGGGTTTAGGGTTTAGGGTTTAGGGTTTAGGGTTTAGGGTTTAGGACCTTAATGTCTGTGCAGAATTTGGGGTGTCGGGCGCAGAACCAAACAGAGAGAGAACCTCTCATTGTAAACAAAGACAACGCGTATGCTAGCAGCAGCAGCAGCAGCAGCAGCAACACTTGCTGCTGCTGCTGCTGCTGCTGCTGCTGCTGCTGTCGGCTGCGGCTGGTCCAGTGCTCTCGAACCGCTGGTCCCCAGCAGCAGCAGCAGCAGCAGCGGCTGCTGCTGCTGCTGCTGCTGCTGCTGCTGCAATTTATTTTATTGAAATTTAATTAAAATGATTTAATTAATTATTAATAAAAAATATAAAACAAATTTGTTTAAGGTATCAGCTAAGCTCATCCTACTGGCGCTGCTGACGACACCGTGCTGCTGCTGCTGCTGCTGCTGCTGCTGCTGTTGCTGCTGCTGCTACTACTGCGGACGCAGCCTCACACCTTCTCACCTGCAGCATCAGCACGGGTGCTGCTGTGTTAGAGTACTGGCTTCGCTGCTGCTGCTGCTGCTGCATGCACTGCTCTCTCAGCTGCCGCGGCTGCAGCGGTGTGGGGCCCCCCTAGCTGCTGCTGCTGATGCCAAGGGGCTGTACACAACTGCAGCAATGCAGCAGCAGGTGCAGCAGCAGGTGCAGCAGCAGCTGCTGCTTCTGTACGTGTTGCAGCAGCAGCAGCTCCTGCTGCTGCTGTACGCAGCAGCGAGGCGGCGCTGATCAGCTCCGCAGCAGCAGCAGCAGCAGCAGCAACAACAGCAGCAACAGAAAAAGGACAGCGACAGCTGCTTGGCACCAGCAAGCACTATGTAGGGATCTATTCACTGCAACTGCAGCAGCAGCAGCAGCAGCAATCGCAGCAGCAGCAGCAGCAGCAGCAGCAGGAAGATCACGAGCAGAAGAAGCATTTAAAATGTGTCTTTTTCTGTATCCTGCTGCAGCAGCCCCAAGGCAGCAACGAGGAGTTCTTTGTCTGAAGGTAGCTGCTGCTGCTGCTGCTGCTGCTGCTGCAGCTGCTGCTCTAGAGTGTACGTACAGCCAACCCTAAGTGCTGTGGTGGCAGCAGCAACAACAGCAGCAAATGGAACTGCAGCAGCATCGGCTTTAGCCGCCCCTGCAGCAGCAGCACTACCAGCAGCAGCAGCAGCAGCAGCAACCCCCCCTGTCTCTTCTACTGTCTCTTGCCAGCTCCTCAGGTACGCAGCAGCAGACAGCAGCAGCAGCTCGTCGCTCACCCCCACCAGCTGCTGCAGCCCCCTGCTGCTGCTGACATGCACTCGCTGCAGCACATGAATTGCTGCTAGCAACGGCGGCACCAACGCGCAAGTCAGCTGCTGCTGCTGCTGCTGTTGCTGCTGCTGCTGCTGCTGCTGCAGCTGCTGCTGCAGCACTGCATGCTCGTTCAGGAGGTGTGGGGTCGATAGAGACAGCAGCCGGCGTACAGTACCGAGCAGCTTGCTGCTGCTGCTGAGGTGTACATGCAGCTGCGCATATGTTAAAGACAAGGCCCCTTCTGTCTCCGCCAGGCTGCAGGCCAGAGCCACCCGCTGCTGCTCCGTTCGTGCTGCACTTAAACACACTGCTGCAACAATACCCTGCAGCAGCAGCAGCAGCAGCAGCAGCAGCAACACACGCAGCAGAAGGCAGGCGGAACGATGCAGCTCCAACAGCATCACCAACACCGAAGGAGAGACAGCAGCAGAAGCAGCAGCAACAGCAACACCAGCAGCAGCAGCAGCAGCAGCAGCAGCAGCAACAGCAGCAGCAGCAGCAGCAGCAGCACCTGCAGCAGATGAAGACAAACACCCTTTGCTTCGATGTCACTGAGGGGGGGAGGCAGCAGCGAGAGATACTGCTGCTTCAGCTGCAGCACAGCTCTCTCAAGCATGCGCATACACCGCAATTCTCCCTGCTGCTGCTGCTGCTGCTGCTGCTGCTGCTGCTGCTCCAGCTGCTGCACCTCAATAGGCAGCACAGCAAACACCTGCTGATACACCTCAGTGAGAGGGGGACCCAAAAAGAACTGCTGCATCAACGCCCTCTGCGCACCCACAAACCCTAAACCCTAAACCCTAAACCCTAGACGTATACCCTAAACCCTAAACCCTAAACCCTAAACCTAGTCCCTAAACCCTAAACCCTAAACCCTAAACCTAGACCCGAGAAGTGCGATCTACCCTTACACTCAGCCTGATACCCCAAACCCTAAACCCCAAACCCTAAACCCCAAACCCTAAACCCCAAACCCTAAACCCTAAACCCTAAACCCTAAACCCTAACCTTGACGGTATCCATCTCCTTGAATGCATTAAGGTTCTGCAGCGCCGCTGCTGCTGCACCTTCGGGGCTGGCTGGCCCCTTCTGAGCTGTACATACACCCCACAACGCATGCATGCAGCAGCAAGCAGCAGCAAACCACAGTCAAAAAAAAAAAAGAAACGGCAGCAGCAGCACCAACAGCAGCAGCAGCAACAACAGCAGCAACAGCAACTGCAGCAGCAGCAGCAACTGCAGCAGCAAGTGCAGCAGCTTGCCTGCTTGTTTTGTGCGTTGCACCAGCAAAGAGAAAAGGCTGTAGCTTCTCGCCAATGAAAGACGAGCAGCAGCAGCACTCCTCTGCAGCGGCAGCAGCAGCAGCAGCAGTAGCAGCACAAGCAGCAGCAGTAGCAGCAGAAGCAGCAGCAGAAGCAGCAGCAGAAGCAGCAGGAGCACGAATGTAAGCATAATAAATATACGGACCCCAAAGACAACAAAGCCAATCGCCCGCTACGGCTGTACAGATGCACCCCTTACTGCATTCACTGCTGCTGCTGCTGCTGCTGTTGCTGCTGCTGCTGCTGCTGCTGCTGCTGCTGCTGCTCTTACGCTGTGCTGCAGTGTGTCGTCAAAGAGAGAAGACGGCTCTGCTGCTGCTGGCGGTATTTGGAGGACGCAGAGCCAAGTAAACAGACACAGAGAACTCTCGCATGCAGCACAAGCCTGCAGCAGCAGCAGCAGCAGCAGCAGCAGCAGCAGCAGCAGCATGAGCAGCAGCAGCATCGTCGTCACCAGCAGCAATGGCAGGCGCAGCAGCTGCAGCTGCAGCATCACCAGCAGCAACGGCAGGAGCAGCAGCAGCAGCACCAGCAGCACCAGCAGCAACGGCAGGAGCAGCAGCAGCAGCACCAGCAGCAGCACCAACGGCAGGAGCAGCAGCAGCAGCAGCAGCAGCAGCAGCAGCATATTAGTACCTCCTGAAGCAGCGGCTCCCCCGCCACCTGTGCAGCAGCAATGTGCTGCAGCAGCTGCCGCAGGAAGGCGCGGAGATCGCCAGCAGTGGGCAGCACATTGCTGCTGCTGCTGCTGCTATTGCTGCGTATCTTCTGCAGCATGCTGCTGCTGCTCGAATGCTGCTGCTGCTGTTGCTGCTGCTGCTGCTGCTGCTGTGCTTTCTGCAGCAAGTCAGCAGCAAACAGCAGCTGCAGCATATCCTCTTCAATGCTGCTGATGCGCTGTCTATACACCGCAACCAAATCCCCCAGGCTGCCCATCAGCTGCGTCTCCTGAGACTTTGCTGCAGCAGCAGCAGCAGCAACAGCAGCAGCAGCAACAGCAGCAGCAGCAACAGCAGCAGCAGCAGCAGGGCAGGAGATGCACACCTTCACCCATATTGTGTGCTTACACAGCAGCAGCAGCCGAAGCAGCAGCATGACGACAGTAGCAGCAGCAACCGCAGCAGCAGCTGCACCAGCAGAAACAAGAACAACAGCAGCAGCAGCAAGACAAACAGCAGCAGAAGCAGCAGCAGCAGCAGCAGCAGCAGGAACTTACACAGGGGAGGGAGGGGAGCCCCTGCTGCCTCTGCGCGTCTCCATCGCAGCAAGAAGGACTGCAGCAGCAGCAGCAGCAGCGGCGTGCAATCAACCAGACACCAAGCAGCAGCTTCATCTACATTTTGCTGCAGCAGCAGCAGACGTGCTGCTGCCCTATGCTGCGCGAGCAGCTGCGGATCCGCATGGTGCTGCTGCTGTTGCTGCTGCTTCTGCTGCTGCTGCTGCTGTTGCTGCTGCTGCTGGGGCTGCTGCTGCAGTTGCTGCAGCAGCTGCTGCAACGGCCTGCTGCGGGCTGTCAGCTGCCTGCAGCAACTCTTCAGGTGTACAGACACCCGGCGCAGCAGCTCTGCTGCAGCAGAAGAGACAAACCCCCGCTGCTGCAGCCACTCCCCCATACTAACATCCGCAAAGGGAGAGAAGTCAGGGCTAGACAACACCTGCAGCAGCAGCAGCAGCAGCAGCAACAGCAGCAGCAGCAGCAGCAGCAGCAGCAACAACAGCAGCAGCAGCAGCAGCAGCAGCAGCAACAACAGCAGCAGCGCAAGCAGCAGTAAAAGGAACAATAGAAAGAGCGGCTGCAACTGCTGCAGCAGCAACCGGAAGCTAAGAAGGTAGCAGCAGCAGCAGCAGCA
>NW_013575401.1:12565-16435 GCF_000499745.2 Eimeria mitis | reverse complement strand
CGAGGCGAGGAAAGCAGTTGCTGCAGTCTGTGCTCACATGGGCTTTATATAATTAACTTAGTTGCTGCTTGTGCTGCTGCTGCTGCAACAGCAGCAGCAGCTGCTGCTGCAGCAGCTGGTATAGCTGTAGCAGCAACTGCCGGCATAGCTGTAGCAGCAGCTGTTGCTGCTGCTGCAGCAACTGGTATTGCTGCAGCAGCAGCTGTTGCTGCTGCTGCTGCTGCTGGTATTGTTGCAACAGCAGCTGTTCTTGCTGCAGCAGCAACTGTTGCTGCTGCAGCAGCAACTGTCTTTGCTGCTGTTGCTGCAGCAGTTGCTGCTCCTGCTGCTGCTGTCGCTGCCGCAGCGCGGAGCGTCGCAGAACATATGCATGCTAAGACAGCAGCAGCAGCAGCAGCAACAGCAGCAGCAGCAGCAGCAACGGCTGCTGCTGCACTACACTCTTTAAGACTATCTAATCCTGAGTCAGAGTGCAGTGGGGTGTATCTACAGGTACATATAAACCCTAAACTAGGGTTTAGGGTTTAGAGTTTAGCGTCTAGGGTTTGGGGTTCAGGGTTTAGGGTTTAGGATCCGTGCAGTCCTGGCGCTGCTGCTAAGCAGCAGCAGCAGAGCTAGAGAGAGGAAAGGAGACAGAAAGAGAGAAAGAGAAAGAGACAGAAGGAAACAAAAACAAAGAAAAAGGAGACAGAAGGAGACAGAAAGGAGACAGAAAGGAGACAGAAAGAGACAGAAGAGATGCCAACGACGCAGCAAAGAAACAAAGGAGACACTAGAGAGACAGAAAGGAGACAGAAAGGAGACAGAAAGAGAAGAAAGGAGACAGAAAGGAGACAGAAAGAGAAGAAAGGAGACAGTGAGGAGACGGCAGCAGCTAAGCGGGCGTGGTCTAGTGGCTATGACGTTCGCCTCACACGCGAAAGATCCCGGGTTCGATCCCCGGCGCCCGTATTTACAAATAAAAAATAAAAAATAAATTAATTTATTTTTTTTTTATAAACATATGGTGCTGCTGCTGCAGCCAACTGTCTCCTTATCTCTCTCTGTCTCCTTCTGTCTCCTTTTATGGTGAGTGGTGGTGGGGTTGTTGTGTTTACGCTCTGCCTGCTGCTCTGTCTCTGTCTGTCTCTTCTGTCTCTTCTCCCCTGTACTCTGTTATTCTTCTGCTGTAACTCTATTAAACAAACCCTAATTAAACCCTAAACCCTAAACCCTAAACCCTAAACCCTAGAGTGAGAGGCGAAACAAACTCTAAACCCTAAAGAGGAGACAGCTGGGGGCTCAACAGCCCCAGAGCCTTTCTTCTTTCTCACGGGTCTTTGCTGATGTTTATATACACTAGAAGGGCTAAGAAATCAGGGTTTAGGGTTTAGGGTTTAGGGTTTGTTTGTAGCACCGCGTAGACACCGAGTACAGGTGACCTCAGTCTCCCTCCATTGGGCTTGCTAGGTCTAGGGTTTAGGGTTTAGGGTTTGGGGTTTGCTTTTTAGTGTTAATCACCTAGCTTTTATTATTTAAAGTTTATGGTTTAGGGTTTAGGGTTTAGTGTCTAGGGTTTAGGGTTTAGGGGGTTGGGGGCACCAGGGTCACTTCGAGTGTGTGCTGGGGCCCCACAGGCAGAGTTATTATAATAAAAAAAAGAGGAGGAGCGAGACAAACAAAATAAATATAAATTAATAAATATAAATAAACACAAAAAGCAAAAAATAAAGCCTAGTGTGGGGGCGAGGGGCAGTGAGCAGGTCGAGAGCTAGCCCGTGGCTGTTGCTGCTGTGTGCTGCTGCGTGCTGCTGCTGCTGCTGCTGCTGCTGCTGCTGCTGCAGCATTACACTCTTCTTCCATTCCTGTTTCCCTTTTCCTTTTATTTTGTTTTAGGGTGTATATACACCCCTCACTAGCAGCAGCAACTGCAGCACCACCGACAGCAACAACAGCAGCAGCAGCAGCAGCAGTCCACAGGTTCTTACAGCAGCAGCAGCAGCAGCAGCAGCAGCAGCAGCAGCATATCTAATCCTTTAATAATGCGGAGCGGTTTTTTCTCTCGAAGCAAAATGTTGCTGCAGATAGGGGGTGCTTTATTCCTTTTGGTGGGTGGGGTTGCTCGCGATGCAGCAGCAGCAGCAGCAGCAGAAAGCAGCAGCAGCAGACCACTGGACCCTGCTGCAGCAGCAGCAGCAGAAGAAATCCTTTCATCCCCCTCCTCCTCCTCAGCAGCAGCAGCAGCAGATCGCCCTGAAACATGGCTTGATCGTGTGAACCTGCCTACACTAGTTGGGGGTTCTCTGCTGCCTTTGCTGCAGCAGCACCTGCAGCAGCAGCTGCAGCAGCAGCAGCAGCAGCAGCAAGTATCAACCACCACCACTTCTTCTCCTTCTTTTGACTTCACTTCTGAGGAGCCGTTGCTGGGGTTCTTGCCGCAGCGGCCGCCGCAGCAAGCAGAGACAGAGACAGCAGCAGAAGCGGAGACACAGGAGCAGGATGCAGCAGCAGCAGCAGATGGTGGTGTTGGGGTCTTAGGCTCACGACCATCATCCGAAAGCTTCGCCGAAGACAGCTTGCTGCAGCAGCTGCAGCAGCAGCAGCAGCAGCCCGAGCAGCAGCAGCAAGCTGCTGCAGACGAACGCGCACCAGGCTCCCGGCTGCGCCCATTCAGAGACCCTCTGTGGCTCCCGCAGCAGCAGCAGCAGCAGCAGCAGCAGCAGCTGCAGCAAGACAGCATCAGCAGCACATCCACACAACCTTCCAGCAGCAGCAGCAGCATTAGATTGCCTATTAGAATCCCTAGCAGCGACAGCAGCAGCAGCAGCAGCGGCAGACTGCCTATCGGCAGCATCGGCAGCAGCAGCAGCAGACTGCCTGACAGCAGCAGCAGCGACAGCAGCAGCAGCAGCAGCAGCAGGCCCTCAATCCCCCCCAGCAGGTTCCCTTCTCTGCAAAGACCTCAGCAAGAGGGGTCCCGTAATGAAACCGAAGAGGTGGTGAGCACTGCTGCTGCTGCTGCTGCTGCTGCTGCTGCTGTTGCTGCTGCTGCTGCTGTTGCTGCTAGAGTAACAGCTGTACATGAAAGAGTTGTTGCTGCTGCTGCTGCTTGTTTGTGATTTCGCAGGCTGATGATGAGGACCTGAAGGAGCTTCTTCTCCAAGACGGTAAACCCTCGAGGGTTTAGGGTTTAGGGTTTAGGGTTTATAGTTTAAAGGGTTTAGGGTTTGTAGATGAAAATGTCTAGGGTTTAGGGTTTAGGGTTTAGGGTTTATAGTTGATGGGTTATAGCCTTTTGCAGCTAAATTTTTAGAGTCCCCAGCCACGTGATAAAGTCTGCAGTCTAGGGTTTAGGGTTTAGGGTTTAGGGTTTAGGGTTTAGGGTTTAGGGTTTGGTGTGTATGATCAGGCCGCACTTTGTCTGTTTTGTCTTTTAAAGTAAAAGGCAAAGGCCCCGGCGTTCGTGTCTCCTTTCTATCGGTAACATAAGCACACACAGACAAACATATTTATTTTTATTTTTTTTATTTTTTTTTTTTTTTATTTGTTAGTAGTGTTGTGTCTCCTTCTGTCTCCTTCTGTCTCCTTCTGTCTCCTGTCTCCTTTTCTGTCTCCTTTTGTCTCCTTCTGTCTCCTTTTGTCTCCTTTTGTCTCCTTCTGTCTCCTTCTGTCTCCATCTGTCTCCTTTTGGTTTGCTGCTGACGCTTTGTTTGTTTTCTTTATAGGCCTGGTCCCTGGCAGTAGAAGTCCGAGGGGAAGTCGTAAGTTGCTGCTGCTGCTGCTGCTACTATTGCTGCTGCTGCTGCTGCTGCTGCTGCTGCTGCTGTTATTTTTGCTGGAGCTGTTGCTGCTGCTGCTCTTTCTAGTATTGCACTGTTCGTTCTCAGCAGC
>NW_013575401.1:2500-5000 GCF_000499745.2 Eimeria mitis | reverse complement strand
AGCAGCAGCAGCAGCAGCAGCAGCAGGAGCAGCAGCAGCAGCAGCAGCANTTTTTTTTTCTTTTTCTTTTTCTTTTTTATATAAACAAACAGAGATAAACTGCTGCTGCAGCGCTGCCCCTCACCAGGTGTATGTACACCTCCTGCTATGCAAGGCTTAGCAGCAGCACAGCAGCACGGCCCACGTGCGTTGCTGTTGCTGCTGCTGCTGCTGCTGCTGCTGCTGCTGCTGCTGCTGCTGGTGCTCTAGCTGTTGCTGTTGCTGTTGCTGTTGGCCTTGTTGCTGCTGCTTCTTTGTTTCTTAGTTGTCTTCTGCTGCCTCCCCTGCTGCTGCTGCTGTGCTGCAGCTGTTCCCTGTCTTTGCTGCTGCTGCTGCGCTGCAGCAGCAGCAATAAACAGAGAGAGACACAGAAGGACCGTTGCTGCTGCTGGCAGCAGTTTAATATATATTTGCTGCTGCTTGCTGCTGCTTGCTGCTGCTTGCTGCTACTTCTTGCTGCTGCATTGCTGCTGCTTGTTGCTGCTAAAAGGAGACAGACAAAAGAGACAAAAAAAAAAAACAAAAGACAGAGAGAGCGGGGAGACACACGAGGAGCAGAGAAGAGACAAAGGAGAGACAAAAAAGGAGACAGACAGAAACTGTCTCCTCCTGCAACAGTCTCCTTTTGTCTTTGTCTCTTTCTGTCTCTGTCTTTGTCTCCTTTTCTTTGTGTGTCTTTCTCTCTCTCTTTCTCTCTGTCTCCGTTTCTCTCTTTCTTTCTTTATCTGTCTCTCTCTGTCTCTCTCTATCTTTCTGTCTCTCTTCTCTCCTGCTTCTGTCTCCTTTTTTTTCTGTCTCTGTCTTTCTGTGTCTCCTTCTGTCTCTGTCTCCTCTCTGCCTCTCCGTCCGTCTCTGTCTCCTTCTGCCTCTCTGTCTCTACCCCCTGCGTCTCTTTGTCTCTTTCTGTCTCTTTGTCTCTTTCTGTCTCTCTGTCTCTTTCTGTCTCTCCCTGTCTCTATCTGTCTCTTTCTGTCTCTCTGTCTCTCTCCGTGTCTTTCTGTCTCTTTCTGTCTCTCCGTCTCTCTCTGTCTCTTTCTGTCTCTCTGTCTCTTTCTGTCTCTTTCTGTCTCTCTGTCTCTCCCTGTCTCTCTCTGTCTCTTTCTGTCTCTTTCTGTATGTCTGTGTCTGTGTCTGTCTCTTTCTGTCTCCGACTCTGTCTCTCTCTGTCTCCGTCTCTGTCTCCTTCTGTCTCTCCCCGTCTCCGTCTCTCTCCCCCTGTCTCTCTGTCTCCGTCTCTGTCTCTTTCTGTCCCTTTCTGTCTCTTTCTGTCTCTTTCTGTCTCTGTCTCCGTCTCTTTCTGTCTCTTTCTGTCTCCTCTGTCTCTGTCTCTGTCTCCTTCTCTGTCTCTTTCTTTCTCTCTCTGTCTCTGTCTCCCTCTTTCTCTCTCTGTCTCTGTCTGTCTCTGTCTCTGTCTCCGTCTCTGTGTCTCTTTCTGTCTCTTTGCGTTATCTTCGGGAGACAGAGACGGAGACAGAGGGAGACAGACACACCAGGCGGAAGGAGACAGAAAGAAAAGGAGACAGAGACAGAGAGAAAGGGAGACAGAAATAAAGAGACAGAGACAGAAAGAAAAGGAGACAGAAACAGAGAGAAAAGGAGACAGAAACAGAAAGAGAAGGAGACAGGCAGAGACACAGACAAGGAGACACAGAGACGCACAGAGACAGAGAAAGACAAGGAGAGGTAAACACATATACAGAGACAGACGGAGACAAACAAAAACAGAGACAGAAAGAGAAAAAGAAATAGAGACAGAAAGCGAAAAAGAAACAGAGACAGAAAGAGAAAAAAAAACAGAGACAGAAAGAGGAGACAGAAACGGAGACACAAAAGGAGACAGCTGGGGGAGACACCCCACACTCCCCTCAGCTTAGATGCATTTTGCATTTGTTAGTAGCAGCAGCAGCACGAGGAAACAGCAGCAGCAGCAGCAGCAGCAGCAGACACAGCGGCGAGCAACGCAGCAGCAGCAGCAGCTGCTGCTGCTGCTGCAGCAACAGCAGCAAACCGTGCAGCGACAGCCCAACAAGCAGCAGAAGCAGCAGGACCAGCACCGCTAGAGATAACAGCAGCAGCAGCAACAATAGCAGCAGCAGCAGCAGCAGCAGCAGCAACAGTAGCATCAGCAGCAGCAGAGTGAGCATTGGCTGCAGCACGTTGTTTCTTAATGCCTAGCAAGCTGTCACTAACAACGCTGTGTCCTGTTGCTGCTATTGCTGCTATTGCTATTGCTGCTGCTGCTGCTGCTGCTGCTGCTGTTGCTGTTGCTGCTATCGTTGCTGCTGTTGCTGCTATTGTTGCTGCTGCTGCTGCTACTGTTGCTGCTGTCTGCAGCAAAGCAGAATATTAATCAACAAACGAAAATTAGGGTTTTGCGCTGAGGGTTAGGGTTTAGGGTTTCAGTCGTTGCTGCAGTAGCCTCTGCTAGCGCAGCAGCAGCAGCAGCAACAGCAGCAGCAGC
>NW_013575400.1:0-128 GCF_000499745.2 Eimeria mitis | reverse complement strand
ACTACCTGCGTGGCTGCATGTCTCTAAGAAGAATAAACTAAATCTAGGAGTTCTTGCCAGTTTTTTTTTTAGCTGCTGCTGCTGGGGGTTTCTCTTTGAGTCCCCAGGAAGCGATGCAGCAGCAGCAG
>NW_013575399.1:1084-2345 GCF_000499745.2 Eimeria mitis | reverse complement strand
GGCTGAATCAGTATCGCGTCTGCGAGAAGTTAGCGAACAGTAGGGAGAAACGCCCACACTGTCTTGTTACTTTCAAGCTAACAAGCATTGGGGAAGCACACTTCCTGTGGCTTATGCAAACAGTTGCAGCGGTTGTATCCTCGCCGTCCGTAACAAGCTGTTCGGCAGTTGGTGTAGCAGACCGTTCAGCAGTTGCCTCCCAAGCACACTCACGCATTAAATAGCCAGGAAACAGTCTCTTGTCTCTTTAGTGATTCACGCATGCATTGTACCTGCTCCGTGGACGACACATGTTTTCTTCTGAATGGATTTGAAGCTTTAATGTCTTCATGTACCAAGAAACACGCCAGTTGTTCACTTCTTTGCGGTGTCGGGTTGGACTTGATTCATTCTGAGAAGTGTGGAGTGTTTGCGTTTTAATCTCAGCTGAACTTTCCAGTGTATTTCGAGTAGAGGAGACGAACGATTCCAATGGAGTCGTCACGAGCTTTTGCTGCAAACGATACCGAAAGATTTTACTCCTGAGGCGAAGGGAATTTCGCCCGGGCCCGACTGGGATGGGCTTTATGACCAAACTGGAGGACGTGAAGGAAGAGGCCCGCATATTGGCGCTCTTAGATCATCCGCGTTGTCTTAAACTGAAAGAAATCCTTGATTCAAACCCGGATTCAGCAGATGGAAAAGTCTATTTCAGTCAGTACCCATTTCGTAATTTTCCTCATAACATCAACACTGATAACTGATCAATCAACTCTGTTCCTCGCTGTGACAACTAAGCTAAGAAGGCAAAAACGGTTTCCCCTTGTTTTTCCTAACTCGAGGGTTTCGAGTCCGTTGTGGTTTCTGCTGTGCTCGCTGCTCAGTTACAAGTTTTATGGCCGGGGGAGCACTGATGATTCTTAAAAACGTCCGAGATGACGAGTCAGAGCGAAGCTGCTTGCTAGGATCCGACGCATCAGCAGAGGCCACCCAAGATACACTCCGAGAGAAATTCGTCCCACAGCTAAAGACATTGAGGACTTTCACGGAAGCTCAAGCTAAATGCTTTATTCGGGATGCTGCTGAAGGCTTAGCGTACCGTGAGCAGCCCGCCAAGTCATCGCCATCCCCGTTGAACTGTTGAACGTAGACCCCAACATCCCTCAGAAGCCGAAATTTTGATCGTAATCAGCACACCATATATCTATTCGAGAGTGCCAAAGTGTGGAGTGCTGAGAGTGCTTGCAAGAGTGCTGCTTGCATTTGGTCTTGTGGCGCGGTT
>NW_013575399.1:0-868 GCF_000499745.2 Eimeria mitis | reverse complement strand
TTGCGTTGCGTTTCGTGGCCGGTGAAGTTTCCCTCCCCGTCCCACCACCGTATGGTTCGCCCAGAGCCTTCGTGCATTTCTTTGATTTCCTCTGGGCACTAAGGTTCTTTTCCCACACGTCTGGAACCGATGTTGATCTCAATCCAGCAGTTGTCTTCGTCATTCAGTGAACAGCCACAATCTGCCTGTTGAATGACTTCCAAGTGCAGGAATTCCCCATTGCGTCTTATGGTTCCAATGCAGGGTACGTACATGTTCATGGCTCCTGAATGCCTCCGCCCGATAGAAGAATCCAAGCCGTACGAGGGTCACGATGGTCGCGCTGCCGATATCTGGGCATTGGGAGTCTGCACTTATGTACGCACCGCCACTGATTATCAGTCAGCGTGTATATAGACCCCCAAAGGACCAAGCTAGCTCTTTAATATTCTGAATGAAGAAAGCTGGATGGTTCACAGTGATGAAGCTGCCACTGCGTCCGCTTATCAAGCTTCAACACCACTGTGTTCGCACCCTTAGGTCGGCACGTTTTTTGGTGTTAGAAATGCAGTAGTGCCAGCAGGAGATTGATTTCGCTGAATCTTATTTGATTTCTTGGAGTGCGATGTAGGTGATGGTATTCGGGACTGTCCCATTCGTTGCAAACTCAATAGAAAGCCTATTCGAGGCTATCGGGGAGGGAGTGGTAAAGATTCCTGATAGCCCACCCATATCCGCAGAGTTGCGGGATTTCTTTCGGCAGGTGCTTCATCCAGAGTGGCAAGACCGTATTTCTGTACGGAAAATACTGGTGAGGCTTTGAAAAGCCGTGTACTTGTTTCATCTATTGGGGAGTTACCTCACATGGGCAATACGGAAGGCAGTTGAC
>NW_013575398.1:1632-2436 GCF_000499745.2 Eimeria mitis | reverse complement strand
CGAAGTGGGAAATGACAGTTGCGTCAGTAGGCAGCTCTGTCGAAGATGCCAACTGAATATAGCACACCACCACACCAACACTTCCGTACGGCCTTTTGTGTCGTACGCCCTTCTATGCTTCAGCAGCTTCCAAGCGAGCTGGGCATTGCCCAGCTGTGTGAACAGCAGAAACCCCCGCTGCAGTGACAACGGGGAAACGGTGGCTGGCGTTTCGCATACTCCTACTTTGCGCTGCCATAACATACGGCAAGCCCTACCTGCTCAGCTGATCCACTTTCCTGAGACGGCGTGACTCCCGAAGGTAGTTGCTGCGATGCAGCAGAAGCCCTGGACGAAGACGCAAAAGAATCTTCAACTGGCGCTGTGGAGGTGCTGGCAGTTCCTTCTTCGGCAGGAGCAAGAGCTTCTGCTACGGGTGGCTGAGGAGACTCCTTTGTCACCTGATGGTACACAAGAGAGCACGCACTCGACAGGCTGTCGCCCATCCGCTTTCCCAATACGGGCAGAGCAAGGGGCAACACGCATTGAATGCGGACATGCTAGCTAACAATATGGTCTGAACTCATCTGAGAGGCTCACACCTGCTGCACGCGGGGAAAACCCCCTGTGCTGTGGCTCAACGACTGCAGGCGGTCCTCGCTGCATTTGGCGGCCTGAAGTGCCAAGGGGGGACGGCCCCTCACCGCCACCTTCTGCCTTGGGCTCTTTACCATCAGCTCGCAACACACAGGGCCTTGAAGGCGGCGGGTGCACTAGTTTGTCAGTGGGTTGGCCGGTGGACGGCCGGCCAGAGTCACCACCCAG
>NW_013575398.1:633-1532 GCF_000499745.2 Eimeria mitis | reverse complement strand
CCGGCGGAATCGAAAGAATGGAAGAATCCGGTGTGGGGTGTGGTGGCTCCTCATCAAGAAGCCAAGCGTCGCCCGACAAGATATCTGCACTTTCAGACAGCACGGAATCAATAAGTGAGTCGAGACCAGGGTCCAGAGGGGGTGGCGGAGGCCGCTGCGGGGTCTCCACAACAGGCGTCCGAGAGTCAGTTCCCGATGCCCCGGGCCTCGACTCAATATAATCATCCTCAACGGATTCCTGTTCCGCTTCATTCAGGAGCCAAAACGCCTCTGAGAACGCAGTGCTGCCTCCAGACAACACGGAGTCAATGAGTGAGTCGAGTCTAGGATCGAGAGGGGTAGACACAGGCTGCAAGGGAGCCTCCACAATCGGCGTCTCACGTATACGTTTTTTAGCTCCCCTCTCGACGGTTGATTGTTCTTCTCCCTTCCTCTTAACACCTGTTCGCCTCCCCTGTGTCTCCAGCTGCGGAGCCGCTGTTCCCGAAATCGCTTTGCCAGGCGCAGCGGTGGTTGCGTCGGAGGAAGGATTAGGCTCCGATTTTCCTGACTGTGCCTTCAGACCTTCAACAGCGTAATCCAGCTGCTTGAGCGTAGCAGACTGGCCTTCTGGGGAGGTCTCTGCAGGTGAGCCTGTGCTGTGTGAGCCATCTGACTCGCCACAGTCTTCGCCACCCGAGCTCTGTGCCAGACTGCGGCTCAAAGGCAAGGCAGTTATCCTCCTTCCAATGGAAAAGCTGCACACGTAGGCGAGGTATACGATTGCGAATATTGTAGTGACCACTGCAAGCAATGACCGTGCCCGTGGCGGTGGAAGCGCTGTGGAGGGCTTGGCACGGTTTTGCAACTCATCACTATAGTGTATGGCTCCTTTCCTCTTCGAGCTGGAAGATATCCCA
>NW_013575398.1:0-552 GCF_000499745.2 Eimeria mitis | reverse complement strand
ATCAGGGGACTCCTTCTTCAAATCTGGGAGCAGATGTTCAACGATACCAACCAGGCAGCAATGACCGCGGATGGTCCCCTATGATGGCTAAAGCTATTCGGAAAACACATAAAATATTGTTCGAGTACAAGCTAGCCCCACATATTAAGTAGCTTGGAAGCCCGAGGCGACACAGATCGCTGCAGGACTCTTGCTCGGCGCCGCGAGGTGAGCCGCAGAAAACTCGGCTTTCAAGGAGAGAAATGGCTATTTTTCTTTACACATAAGCAGCATATTTACTGAAAATTCACTGGTGTTCTCGCAAAACGCTCTTGGGACTCCTGAGTGATTCCACGACAGCACCGACCGTTCCGATGGATCCCCCGCAGTGCACCGGCTTAGGGTGTTCACGTCGCCAGCATTGAAGCGCTGAGAAACAGGTACAAACAGCGTCAACAGTGAACCTCCCAACAAAACCTTAGGCTCTTTCGATTTATGGATAAGCCATAGGGTGGGATAAACGACGATGATCGGTGCTTTCAGTCTCGTGTGGCCAGGCAAGCGTTTGCTGGC
>NW_013575397.1:2486-2798 GCF_000499745.2 Eimeria mitis | reverse complement strand
CAACAATACTAATACTGTTACTATTCTATATAAAGAGAAAATACACATATAATATATAATAATATAGTAATATAATATAATATAATATAATATAATATAATATAATATAATATAATATAATATAATATAATATAATACAATATAACATAAAATAACATAAAACAAATACAGATTTACGTATCTAAATTAACCTATTTATTTATTTATATTTATTTATCTATCTATACATTTATTTATTTATTTATTTATTTATTTATTTATTTATTTATTTTTTTTTTTAGTCGTATTGCTGTCTTAGCTGCATCCATGTCT
>NW_013575397.1:1771-2445 GCF_000499745.2 Eimeria mitis | reverse complement strand
GTTGCATGCGACGACTGCCCTTTTTTTCTTTTTAATTTTTCTCTTTCTTTTATTGTTAGTGAGCGTTTTTTGTTTTCTTCTTCTGTATAAACAAAATAAATAATATATATATTATTTATTATATTTATATATTATTTATTATATTAATATATTATAAATATATTATATATGTGTAATTTGTTTTTTTTGTTTTTCTCTTTTTTTGCTGTTAGGGGTTTTTTTTTGGCTTTTTTTTTCTGTGTAAACAAAAGAAATAATAAATGTATTATATATAATATAAATATATAATATATAATATAAATATATAATAGAATATATATATATAAATATATAAAATATATATATAATATATATAATATATAACATAAATATATAATATATAATGTAAATATATAATAAATATAATAAATATAATAAATATATAATTAGTTTTATTTACTTTTCTCTTTTTTTTTACTGCTTGGGTTTTTCTTACTTTATACAAAAGATATAATAAATATATAATTTGTTTTATATTTTTTTTATTTTTTCGTTTTATATTAAATAATTAAATAAATAAATAAATATAATTATATTTATTTATTTTATTAATTATATACAAACAAATAAATAAATAAATAAAATAATTTTTTATTTTTTTTATATATATTTGTATATATAAATGAATATAATAG
>NW_013575397.1:1554-1671 GCF_000499745.2 Eimeria mitis | reverse complement strand
GAGGCTATAAAGAAAAAGATACAACTACAGGTTAGTTTATTTATTTATTTATTTATTTATTTGTTTATTTATTTGTTTGTTTGTTTATTTAGTTTGTTTGTTTGTTTATTTAGTTTG
>NW_013575397.1:1083-1454 GCF_000499745.2 Eimeria mitis | reverse complement strand
ACACAATAAAAATAAAATTAAATATAAAAATAAAATATAAATATAAACACAAGACTACTAACAAAAACAACTATAAATATAAATATAAATAAAGAAAAAGATATAAATATTAAATATAAAAACAAAAACAAAAATAAAATATATTTATTTTTTTTTATATAAATTTTTGCTGCAGTGTATGTGGGCCTCCCCGTGGGCGTGGGGTGGCACGTGCCCCTTGTTGGTGTGGTTGGGCCTGGAGGCTATAAAGAAAAAGATACAACTACAGGTTAGTTTATTTATTTATTTATTTATTTATTTGTTTATTTGTTTATTTGTTTATTTGTTTGTTTGTTTGTTTATTTAGTTTGTTTGTTTGTTTATTTAGTTTT
>NW_013575397.1:364-579 GCF_000499745.2 Eimeria mitis | reverse complement strand
GTGGGGCCTGGGGGCTATAAACAACAAGAAAAAGAGACAAATACAGGTTAGTTTATTTATTTATTTATTTGTTTATTTGTTTATTTGTTTATTTATTTAGTTTGTTTGTTTGTTTCTTCTTTTGTTTTTTTGTTTTTTTGTTTTTTTATCTATTATATTTATTTATATATACAAATAAATATAAAAAAACTAAAAAATTATTTTATTTATTTATG
>NW_013575397.1:0-264 GCF_000499745.2 Eimeria mitis | reverse complement strand
CTGTAGTTGTATCTTTTTCTTTATAGCCTCCAGGCCCAACCACACCAACAAGGGGCACGTGCCACCCCACACCCACGGGGAGGCCCACATACACTGCAGCAAAAAATTTATATAAAAAAAAATAAATATATATTTTATTTTTGTTTTTGTTTTTATATTTATATTTATATCTTTTTCTTTATTTATATTTGTATTTGTTTTTGTTAGTAGTCTTGTGTTTATATTTATATTTTATTTTTATATTTAATTTTATTTTTATTGTGT
>NW_013575396.1:0-330 GCF_000499745.2 Eimeria mitis | reverse complement strand
CAGCAGCAGCAGCAGCAGCAGCAGCAGCAGCAGCAGTGGTAGGAGGAGGAGGAGGAGGAAGAGGAAGAGGAGGGGGAGGAGGAGCTGTTGCTGCAACAGCAGCAGAGGTGAGACCCTAAACCCTAAACCCTAAACGATTCTGCATTTTTGTAGAATACAACACGAACCAGCATAATCCTAAACCCTAAACCCTAAACCCTAAATCCTAGGTACGGGGGTGAAAAGGGGGTAATTACAACGAGAGGTCCTGAGGGCTTAGTGTTTAGGGTTTAGGGTTTAGTATACCAATAGTTTCATGAACTGCCAGCGAACAAAAGCATCATAATAAGG
>NW_013575395.1:916-2349 GCF_000499745.2 Eimeria mitis | reverse complement strand
TGAGGATCGGCGATCAACACAAACGTGAATGGCGCAGTCCATTTCGTCGGATCGCGAGACCCAGGGAGCCTGTAGTCTGTTTTCTCCACTTTAATTAGCATTTTAAATTCAAATAAAATAAAAAAATTAATCAAAAAAAAGAAAAATAAATCAAGGAGCAGCAAGTGGAAAGCTGAAACGAACCGCGAGCGCCGACGGCTGCGCCACGCGTTTCTGGGGTGTATGTACACCTGCCTTCGAAAGCAACAGATGTAAATGAATAACAAGAAACAAATATATTCACTAATTTAATTTATTTCACAAATAATGCTCGAAACTTAACCTCAGCAGACAGCCACCAACCCCACTACCCTCCTGCTGGGGGCCCCTCAGGGGCCCCCCGTGCAGCTTCTTCTCGTTTCGGTTGGTTATAGGGTCTAGAGTTTAGGGTTTGCGTGTTAAAGAATAGATAAAAAACCAAACCCTTTTTAATTTATTAAAGAGTAGAGGACACAGAGAAACGGAATTCATACAGACAAGCAACACGAGGCGGTGAACCCGCCGCCGACGGTGTATATATGCAGCAACAGCAGCAACTGCAGCAGCAGCAACAACTGCAGCAGCAGTTGTATTTACACTGCTGCTGCTGCTGCAACTTCCTTCTGACTCTTTGAGTCTTCATCAACTATTAACTAGTTTTTACAGTAGCTGGCTCCACACTTCTGCTTGCTGTACATACACCGCAACCCCGTCAGCCAGAAGGGTCACATGCTGCTGCTCTGGCCTGGCGTGCCTACTGTGCATGCCGCCTGCGGCTACTGTTACAATAGCTGCTGCTGCAGCTATAGTTGCTGCTGCTGCTGCTGCTGCTGGTGCTGCTGCTGGTGCGGGTGGCTTATCATACACCCAGACGTGCGTATTAATGTATCTGCATGCATACACTTTGTAGTTGTTTGTGTTAATGTATTTATATATGCATGCTTATAAGCAAACAACTCTCTCCCTTTATTATCTTATGCGTGCAATCGATAGAAACCAGCAACTGCATGCTTGAGGAAGAAACTGTCCTGGGCGGAGGCAGCTGTTTTCTTTGTGTAGCATATAGGCTGTCTGTACACCGCAGAAAAAATAAATAGAGATGAGAGCACGGCCTGCTGTTCAAGCCGGTGCTTGCATGCACACAAAAATACAAACACCAAACAGGTGGCAACGGCAGCAGCAGTAACCACAGTAGCAGCAACAGCAACAGCAACAACAGCAGCTGCAACGGCAACAGCAACAGCAACAGCTGCAGCAGCAACAAAAGCAGCAGCAACAACAGCAGCAACAGCAGCAACTGCAGCAGCTGACAGCAAGAAATAACCCTTTAAATAGTTTTGATTGAGCGGGCTGCAGTGTCCAGCTCTGTCTCAGTCAGGTGTACGTACACCGCAAGTACGCCGCCCCACATCACC
>NW_013575395.1:446-835 GCF_000499745.2 Eimeria mitis | reverse complement strand
ACACCTCAAGCGAGTGAGGTGTATATACACCGCAAACGCGTGAGGTGTATATACACCTCAAGCGCGTGAGGTGTATGTACACCTCAAGCGCGTGAGATGTATGTACACCTGAGAGGTGTCTATGGATCTGCAGAGGGGCAGAATGCAATGAAATTTGGTGAAGACGGCATGGGGTATCTCCTTTTGCCTTTGGGGGGCTCAACCTGCAGCAACGAAGCAAATAGGAGGAACAAATATAATATAAAAACAGTATATATATATAATATATATATATATATATATATAGACAGAAGAAATAACGCAATAAATACTAAAATAAATCAACTAATAAACAGATAAATAATACTTACAGGCCAGCAACACTAACACCAACAAAACCTCAACAATAC
>NW_013575395.1:0-409 GCF_000499745.2 Eimeria mitis | reverse complement strand
CAGCACCCCCGGCAAGTGATAGGCGCCTACACTTGTACAGAGAGACCAGAGACTGCTGCCATAGAAAAGCAACTAGCTAGCTAGCTAGCTAGCTAGCTAGCTAGCTAGCTGGCTAGCTGGTTATCTAGGGACTTGCAGTAGGGTTTTGTTGGTTAGTGTACGTGAGCAGCGTTTGTTTGTGTGTATGCTTAACGGGGTGTATGTACACTCTGCATGCATGCTGTGGTTGTGTTTGTTCTTTATTTATTTAATTAAAATAAATTGCTTGGGGTATTAAATGATGAGAATAGAGACAGGCAAGCAGAGAGACAAACACAGAGAAGGATAAGTAGATAGAGAGACGCAAAGAAATAGAAACGGAGACAGAGAGGGAAGACGAGTCTCGATATATATGTATATATATATATAT
>NW_013575394.1:855-2440 GCF_000499745.2 Eimeria mitis | reverse complement strand
TGCTGCTACTGCTTCGGCTGCTGCTTCTAGCCTACTGCTACTGCTTCTGGTATTGCTGCTGCTGCTGCTGGTGTTGCTGCTGTTGGTGTTGCACCTACCGCTGCTCTTGCTGCTGCTGCAGTTGCTACTGCTTCGGCTGTTACTGCTAGCCCCATTGCTGCTGTTGCTGTCTTTGCTGCTGCTGGTGCTGCTGCTGCTGCTGCTGCTGCTGCTGCTGCTGCGCTGTGGCATCTCCCCTCATGCAGCAACCCAGCAAGCAGTGCACCAACACCCCTGTCTAATGAAAGTAAAAGGGAGAGAGAATATATCAGCACTCAGCTCATCCCTTGTGTAGAGAAGTAAAGACTAAACCCTAAACCCTAAACCCTAAACCCTAAACCCTAAACCCTTGACCCTGGAACATGTACAGCTCGCCTCTCACGGCGCTAGGAGTTCATTCGTTTGCTATCTAGACCCTAAACCCTAAATCCTACCTAACCCCGAGAGCCTAAACCCTACCTAAGCCCTAAACCTAAACCCTAAACCCTAAACCCTAAACCCTAAACCCCAGTTAAATCCTTAGTGAACCCGACGTAAACCCTAAACCATGCCTAAACCCTAAACCCTACCCAAACCATAACCCCAATATAAATCCTAAACCCTATATATAAACCCTAAACCCTATATCTAAACCCTAAACCCTAGCTAAAACTACGACCATCAGCAGCACCACAACACAGAAGCACACAGCAACCCCACCATCGTGGAGCATGTAAACCCTTCAGGCTGCTGTATGACGATATGAAATGTATTTTATTTTTATTGTATTTTATTTTATTTTTATTTACTGTTTTTTATTTTTATATATATGCTAACTGACAGCAAACCCATGTGGGCGGGCCACAGAGAAAGGGCGGCCCCCAAAATTATTTCTTACAGCAAAACGCCAGCAGCAGGAAGACCGCTTTGCTGCTGCTGCTGCTGCTGCAGCTGCTGCTGCTGCTCCATCTGCTGCTGCAGCTGCTGCTGCTGCTGCTGCAGCTGCTCCTGCTGCTGCTGCATGGCGTTGCCAGCGCTTGCCCCTCTGCGGAAGCACTATCACAGCAACAGACGCTTAACCAAGCATTACAACATATTCAGATACAGATATATATTTATATATATAAATATATATTTAGATGTTTATATATTAATACTTCTATACTTGTATTTATATTTTTATATTTATACACTTATATATGTATCATATATTTGTTTATATATGCTGCTCACCTCGCACCAACGCAAACGCAGCAGGAGAGCGGCAAGCAAGCATGTCCTCTCGCTGCTGCTGCTGTTGCTGGTGCTACTGGTGACCCCGCTGCTCCTCCAGCTGCTGCTGCTGCTGCTGCTGCTGCCGGTGCTCTCGCTGCTGCTGCTGTAGTTGTAGCTGCACCGGCTTCTGTCGCTGTTGCTGCAGCGGGTGTTTTTGGTGCTGTTGTTGCAGTTGCTGTAGATGTATCCACTTGCTGCTGCTGCAACTTGTGGTATAGCTGCTGCTCCAGCTGTTGCTGCTGCTGCTGCTGCTGCTGCTGATGCCGCTAGGGGACCCTCAAGCTGCTGCTAA
>NW_013575394.1:403-755 GCF_000499745.2 Eimeria mitis | reverse complement strand
CTTGCTGCTGCTGCAACTTGTGGTATAGCTGCTGCTCCAGCTGTTGCTGCTGCTGCTGCTGCTGCTGCTGCTGATGCCGCTAGGGGACCCTCAAGCTGCTGCTAGCTGCCAGCCGCAGGAAACTGCACACCAACAGCAAAGGAGGCGTGATACATACAACTGCATGCGCCGACACACAGTGTTGCTGCTGCTGCTGCTGCTGCTGCTGTGGGATCCCGCTGCTGCTGCGGGGCCCCGCTGCTGCTGCTGAGCTTAGAGCAGCAGAAAAAAATCCCTGGTTGCATGCACTGCGGCTGCTGTTGCTGCTGTTGCAGCATTCAACAGATATAATATACAATACATATTTTATCTA
>NW_013575394.1:0-338 GCF_000499745.2 Eimeria mitis | reverse complement strand
TATATATATATATATATATATATATATATATATATATATATATATATATATATATATACATATGTATGTACATATGTACAATATGCACATTTTATGTATATATATATATATATATATTATCTATTACGTCATCTCATATAACAAACAGAAGAGGGTCCCCCCATGCCTGATCAGCACGAAAAGAAGAAGAAGCAAAAGCAAACGCATGCAAGGAGACAGCAGCATCTGTCTCCTTCGCTGTCTTCTTTCTCTCCCCTCGCACACACTGCGCTACACCGTATCATTCACTTTCTCTCATACTCAGCAATGCGATATATATATATATATATATATATATA
>NW_013575393.1:15439-15616 GCF_000499745.2 Eimeria mitis | reverse complement strand
AGCAGCAGCAGCAGCAGCAGCAGCAGCAGCAGCAGCAGCAGCAGCAGCAGCAGCAGCAGAGACAGCAGCAGTCATAGATAGACAAAGCAGATAGAGGAGACACCCCAATTGCTGTATTCTCATCAACCACGCCAAACCCTAAACCCTAAACCCTAAACCCTAAAACCCTAAAACCCT
>NW_013575393.1:15203-15372 GCF_000499745.2 Eimeria mitis | reverse complement strand
AAACCCTAAACCCTAAACCCTAAACCCTAAACCCTACGATATTGAGATGCTCAAGAGAAGGGGCGTCGATGAGCTTTAGGGACTTGCACGTGAACTTGTACTTCTCTTTGCCTTCTCTGCACAGAAAAAAAAACAAAATAAATAAAATAAATAAATAAAATAAAATGAA
>NW_013575393.1:14469-15098 GCF_000499745.2 Eimeria mitis | reverse complement strand
AGGGTTTAGGTTTTCGTGTTTCGTGTTTCGTGTTTCGTGTTAAGGGTTTAGGGTTTAGGGTTTAGGGTTTTAGGGTTTAGGGTTTAGGGTTTAGGGTTTGAGGTTTAGGGTTTAGGGTTTAGGGTTTCGTGTTTCGTGTCTAGGGTTTAGGATATAGGGATTATGGTTTGGCGCTTAGGGTTTAGGGTTTAGGTTTAGGGTTTAAAGTTTTTAGGGTTTTAGGGTTTAGGGTTTAGGCTTTAGGGTTTAGGGTTTAGGGTTTAGGGTTTACGAACCCGTAAGCAAAGAAGAGCGCATCTCTTTCATGGGGCCCATCGCCAACAGAAAGAACAGTCGGGCAGTTTTTGTGCTTTTTTAGGTGTCTATACACCTCATCACGAAACGCCAGACGCTGCATGCATGCATGCACACAAACATATAACATTTATAAATTTTATTTTGTACTCTAGAGTGTTGAGGGTTTAGGGTTTAGGGTTTAGGGTTTAGGGTTTAGGGTTTAGGGTTAATATTTTCAGGTGCACTTGTTAATATTTTAATTTTTTTTTTTCTTTTATTTAATTTCTCTATTTTAATTAAATTAAATAAAATTAAATAAATTAAATAAATAAAATAATTAAATAAATTAAATT
>NW_013575393.1:14100-14369 GCF_000499745.2 Eimeria mitis | reverse complement strand
ATCCTTCAGCAGCATTTGTTATGATTACTACATTACTGCGTTTGCATGCAAGCCCCAACAGCTTTCTCCCACTCAGCATCACACGCTCCACTCCCCGCTGCTGCTCTGAGCCAGCAGCAGCAGCACCAGCACCAGCAGCAGCAGCAGCAGCAGCAGATGTCCATACACCCAAACCCATAGAGCTCATCCAAGAATTCGGAAAAAACGTGTCGTCCCAGTCAAATATCATCATACGTTCTCGGGGGCCCCCACGCACTCTTTCTCGAACC
>NW_013575393.1:11270-14000 GCF_000499745.2 Eimeria mitis | reverse complement strand
AAAAAAAAAAAAAAAAAAAAAAAAAAAAAAAAAAAAAAAAAAAAAAAAAAATAAAATAAAATAAAATAAATAAATTTTACTTTCCATATAAACGGCGACTCTGCTTGGAGTTCACTGCATCTTTCTCTCGCAGAAATTTTTTTTATTTTTTTTACGAGTGGCCAAAGTTTTGGCAAAAATTTTTTGCAAGTTTCTTCTATCCATCCTTCAGCAGCATTTGTTATGATTACTACATTACTGCGTTTGCATGCAAGCCCCAACAGCTTTCTCCCGCTCAGCATCACACGCTCCACTCCCCGCTGCTGCTCTGAGCCAGCAGCACCAGCACCAGCAGCAGAAGCAGCAGCAGCAGCAGCAGCAGATGTCCATACACCCAAACCCATAGAGCTCATCCATGAGTTAGGAAAAAACGTATCGTCCCAGTCAAATATCATCATACGTTCTCGGGGGCCCCCACGCACTCTTTCTCGAACATTCAGTACCCTGGGGCGGGAGGGGTCCCCAGGGGGCCCCTCATCTAGAGCTGGGGCCCCCAGGGGGGCCCCTGGTATTGATGAGGGGGCGGGGGCCCCTGTAGAGTGGTGAGAGCAGCGGCGGAGACGTTTGAAGCCAAGGAGATGTAAACCCTCTATAGACCAACTCTCACATATCTGGAGAGGGCGCAGGCGTCGAACTCTGCTGCCGCGATCCCTGCTGCTGCTGCTGCTGCTGCTGTTGCTGCTGTTGCTGCTGTTTGGGGTTGTGGTGGTGGCAGCGGTGGGGGTGGGGGTGTCTGTCTCCCTGCTCCAGCAGCGACAGCTGTAGGAGTTGCTGCTGCTGCTGCTGCTGCTGCTGCTGCTGCTGCTGCTGTGCATGAGGGCAGACGATGAAGCGCGACGCTGCAGCAGGCAAGCCCCTGAGGATCTGTTGCTGCTCCACCTCCTAGCTGAAGCCCCAGGGTCTTCTGCTGTTGCTGCTGCTGCTGCTGCTGCTGCTGCTTCTTCTGCTTCATCTTCTGCTGCTGCTACTGCTGCTGCTGCTGCTGCTGCTGCTGCTGCTGCTGCTGCTTCCTCTTCTGCTTCTGTGGAGAACCCCGCGACATCCAGCAGCACATTTATCCGTTTCACCTTCCATTCATTCTCTTCTGGCGACCTATTTATGCTGCTGCTGTTGCTGCTGCTGCTGCTGCTGCTGCTGCTGCTGCTGCTGGTATTTTGAGTTGTTTCTATGTCTTGCTGCTGCAGCACCGGGGTGAGGCGTGCGCCCTCTGCGTCGACCCTGGGGCTTCGTTCTTCTTCAGATGCATTTCTGCTGCTGCAGCTGCTGCAGCTGCTGCAGCTGCTGCTGCACCTGCTGCAGTTGCTGCAGCAGCTGTCTTCATCACTCTCCCTGCTGCTGCAGTCATAGTGGCAGCAGCTGCAGCAGCTGCTGCTGTCGCTCTCATACTCGCATGCATGCATTTCCTCTCTTATATTCTGCTGCTCCTGCAGCTCCTCATCTCCCCCGTATTCAAACCCACCAAACGACCAATCATAAACACCCCCACCAGGGGCCCCCTCAGGGGCCCCCTCAATGGGGGCCCCCCCCATGGGGGCCCCCTCCATGGGGGCCCCCTGCATGGGGGCCCCCTCCAGGGGGGCCCCCTCAGAGACGTCCTCATAGGCCCCCTCATAGCTCCCCTCAATGGGGGCCCCCTCTAGGGGGCCCCCCTCAAGGGGGCCCCCGCCGTGAGGGGCCCCCATGGGGGCCCCCATAGGGGCCCCCCCAGGGGCCCCCTCCATAGGGGCGTGCATGGGGGCCCCCTGATGGGCCCCCCTCATGAGGTTCTGTGCTGGGGGCCCCCTAGGGTTTAGTGTTGCAGGCGAGGGGGGGGCCCCCTCAAGAGGAAAGGCCTCGCAGTCTAGCCACTGAACAGCATCCTGCTGCGGGTTGGGTACTAGGGGTATATCTATGTGGATATGGGGGCCCCTGGGGCCCCCATAGAGCGGTGCTGCAGCAGAGAAGAAGGGGTTGCTGCTGCTGCTGCTGCCTGGGGGGCCCCCGCTAACACCATATGCTGCTGCTTCGGTAGCTAAACAACCAAAAGAAGCAGCAGCAACAGACAGACGGGTTGCATGCAGCTGCTCATCTAGGGGGCCCTCAAGAGCAGCAGCAGCAGCAGCAGCTGCTGCTGCTGCTGCTGCTGCTGCTGTAGCGGGAGAGTACTGCTGCTGCTGCTCCTCTACAAGCATGTCTTCGTCGCTCGCCCACACCTGCTGCTGCTGCTGCTGCTGCTGCTGCTGCTCAAAGACAGCAGCAACACTGCAGCAAGCAGCTGCTGCTGTTGCTGCTGCTGTTGCTTCTGCTGTTGCTACTGTTGCTGCTGCTGCTGCTGCTGCTGCTGCTGCATCCTCATACGCTTCTCCTGATGGGCTCTGGGGGCTCTCCTCCACCATCCCGTCTGCTGCCGCGCTCCTGCTGCTGCTGCTGCTGCTGCTGCAGCTGCTGCTGCTGCTGTTGCCCTGGCGGAGACGATCCCGGAGCGGGGATCGGATCCCCGCAGCTGCTGCTGTTGCTGCTGCTGTTGCTGCTGCTGTTGCTGCTGCTGTTGCTGCTGCTGTTTGCTGCAGCGGGAGGAGATCGATCCCCCCCTGGGTTTCTTCTCTTCTCTGTCTCTGTGCCCCCCCCCGGCCTCGCTGGCGGTGGCCCCTTGAAGAGCTGTGCTGCTGCTGCTGCTGCTGCTGCTGCTGGTGCTGTTGCTGTTGCTGCTTT
>NW_013575393.1:10096-10342 GCF_000499745.2 Eimeria mitis | reverse complement strand
CTGCTGCTGCTGCTGTTGCTGCTGCTGCTGCTGTTGCTGCTGCTGCTGCTGTTGCTGCTGCTGCTGCAGTATTTGCTGTATTTGCTGCTGGTGGTTTTTGCTTGGGGGGCTCTCCTTTACGGGGGATAGAGGACCCTCAGCTAGCCGTGCAGCTGTCTCCAGTCTCCTCAATACACGTTCCGTCTGCTGCTGCCGCTGCTGCTCCTGCTGCTGCTGCTGCTGCTCCTGCTGCTGCTGCTGCTGCTC
>NW_013575393.1:9880-9996 GCF_000499745.2 Eimeria mitis | reverse complement strand
CCCTCAGCTAGCCGTGCAGCTGTCTCCAGTCTCCTCAATACACGTTCCGTCTGCTGCTGCCGCTGCTGCTGCTCCTGCTCCTGCTGCTGCTCCTGCTGCTGCTGCTGCTGCTGCTG
>NW_013575393.1:9577-9780 GCF_000499745.2 Eimeria mitis | reverse complement strand
GCTGCTGCTGCTGCTGCTGCAGCAGCTGCTGCTGCAGCTGTCGCTGCAGCAGCTGCTGCTGTAGCTGCTGCTGCTGCAGCTGCTGCAGCGACTGCAGCAGCAGCAGCGAGCTGCCGCCCCCTGCAGAAAACAAAGGGTTGGGGGCCCCCGAGAAGGGGCCCCCAACATAATTCAGGGGCCCCTGGGCCCCAGCAGCTGCCCAG
>NW_013575393.1:8202-9477 GCF_000499745.2 Eimeria mitis | reverse complement strand
CTGCTGCGTCCTTTGAAGCCCGCAGCGTGCGTTGCTGCCACCGGCTTGCGATTCAGCAGCCCTGTGAGGACGGCTGAGGAGCTGCTGCTGCTGCTGCTGCAGCAGCTGCTGCTGCAGCTGTCGCTGCAGCAGCTGCTGCTGTAGCTGCTGTTGCTGCAGCTGCTGCAGCGACTGCAGCAGCAGCAGCGAGCTGCCGCCCCCTGCAGCAAACAAAGGGTTGGGGGCCCCCGAGAAGGGGCCCCCAACAGAATTCAGGGGCCCCTGGGCCCCAGCAGCTGCCCACGGAGAGAGAGGAGAGAGGGTACTGCTGCTGGGGGCCCCCGGTGCCGTCTGGCGATGGAGAAGGCGGGCAGCTGTAGGCAACCCAGCCGCGCTACTGCTGCTGCTGCTGCTGCTGCTGCTGCTGCTGCTGCTGCTGCTGCTGCTGCTGCTGGGGGTGTTGCTGGGGGTGTTGCTGCTGGGGCTGTCACTCATCTCTGCATGCAGGGAAAGGCCCAGGAGGAGGGGATCTTCTACTTGGTTGCGGTGCAGCGGGGAGAGGGGGCAGCAGCAGGCAGCAGCAGGCAGCAGCAGGCAGCAGCAGGGTGAGACAGAGAAGAAAAAGAAGGGTAAGCAGAGCTAGAAAAGGATAAATATAAATTAAAATAGAAAAAAATTAAATTAATTTGTTTAATAAATCTCACAGAAAAGAAATACACCAAAAAATACTACTGAAACAAACAGCGGTGCACCCCGGGTGTATGTGCAGCTCTGGTGCGTGACCAGTGGACCACACGGGCGGAACTGCAGCAGAAAATATATAAAAATAAAATAAAAAACTCGAAATATTAATTTAAATTAAATTAAAAAATAAATACTGACATTTCAGCCAAAAAATAAACACAAAGAGGGGGGCGGCTGGAGTGTCTAGGTGCAGCAACCAGCTCTTATAAACCCTCTCTATAGAAAAAAAAAAAAATAAATATAAATAATAAATATGTAGAACAGAGAAAATAAATAAATATTTTAATATAATTAATATATTTATTTATTTTTTTTTTATAAAGGCGAGTTTATAAGCAACAAAAAAAAACAACAAAAGGAGAGCAGCGGGGTCACTTCATTTGGGGTGTATGTACAAGTATACAAATAAAAAAAAATGTTTATTTTATCTGCTTTATGTTTTATTAATTAAATAAATATATTTATTATATATAATATATTAATATATTATAGATGTTAATATATAAAAATATATATTAATATATATAATATATTAATATATTATATATTAAT
>NW_013575393.1:7721-8102 GCF_000499745.2 Eimeria mitis | reverse complement strand
ACCAGCTCTTATAAACCCTCTCTATAGAAAAAAAAAAAAATAAATATAAATAATAAATATGTAGAACAGAAAAAATAAATAAATGTTTTAACATAATTAATATATTTATTTATTTATTTATTTATAAATGCTAGTTTATAAGCAACAAAAAAAAACAACAAAAGGAGAGCAGCGGGGTCACTTCATTTGGGGTGTATGTACAAGTATACAAATAAATAAATGTGTATTTTATCTGCTTTATTTTTTATTAATTAAATAAATATATTTATTATATATAATATATTAATATATTATATATGTTAATATATAATAATACATATTAACATATATAATATATGAATATATGAATATATTATATATTAATATATTAATATTTTAAGT
>NW_013575393.1:7214-7564 GCF_000499745.2 Eimeria mitis | reverse complement strand
TAAATAAAATTATATTAAGAGTATAAACATAAATATAATTAAATAATATTTATAATATAAAAAATAAAAAAAAGATAAATACAAATATAATTAATGTATACTAGTGGTGCAAATATTAATAATAAAAAAAATAAAAATATGTTTATAATATAAATAAAAAAATAAAAATAATGTTTATAAAATAAAAAATAAAAATAAAAAAATATTTATAATATAAACAAAAATAATTATAATAAAGATAAGCTAATGTTTATACTATAAATAATAAAAGAAAAGCAAGCAATACATACAAAAAAAATATAAAAATAATAAAATAAAAAAAAAATAAAAAAGTTATAGTGTTGGCGATT
>NW_013575393.1:6655-7190 GCF_000499745.2 Eimeria mitis | reverse complement strand
AAAAATAATAAAACACAAAAGTAATATAAATATAAAAAAAAAAAAAATAAAATAAAATAAATAAAATAATATAAACAACAAACAAAAAATACTAAATTTTAATATAAACAAAAGAAAAACACAGAGGCCCAATATATAAGCTAATCAGCAGCAGCAGCAGCAGCAACAGCAACAGCAACAGCAGCAGCAGCAGCAGCAGCACCAAGGGCAGCGGCAACAGCATCAGCAGCAGCAGCAGCAGCAACAACAGCAGCAGCAGCAGCAGCAGCAACAGCATTTATTTTTTGTTTCTTTTATTTCTCTTTTCATAGATAACGGACAGGAAAATAGAAAAATAAAATAAAATAAAAATAAAATAAAAACAAAATATATTTTTTCTTTTTTTTAATTAAATAAAAAAACAAACAACAAATTATCTCCCTAAACATAGAATCAACCCAAATGCTATCTCCTATCTAATAGCTGCTGCTGCTGCAGCTCGTCCTGCAGCTCGTGCTGCAGCAGCAACAGCAGCAGCAGCAGCAGCTGCTGCTGG
>NW_013575393.1:5012-5547 GCF_000499745.2 Eimeria mitis | reverse complement strand
AGCAGCAGCAGCAGCAGCTAGGAGCTGCTGCTGCTTCTGCTGCTGCTGCTGCTGCTGCTGCTGCTCCCACAGCAGCAGCAACCGAGGACACCGCAGCAACAGCAGCAGCAGCAGATACAGCTGAGGATCAGTTGGCTGCAGCAGCAGCAACACCATCCGAAGCAGCAGCAGGAACAACAGCAGCAGCAGCAGAGGGAACAGAAGCAGCAGCAACACCAGCAACAGCAGCAGAAGCAACAGAAGAAGCAGCAGCAACACCATCAGCAGCAGCAGCAGCAGCAGCAGCAGCAGAAGCAGCAGCAGCAGCAGCAGCAGAAAATGAATGGGATCTATTCGGAGGCGACGACCCCCTAGACGATGACAGCGACACAGAAAGCTCTCAACCAGCAGCAGCAGCAGCAGCAGCAGCAGCAGCAGCAGCAGCAGCAGCAGCAGCAGGAGGAGGAGCAGCAGCAGATGCTGCTGCAGCAGACACATCATCATCAGCAGCAGCAGCAGCAGCTGAATTTGAATCCGATACGGACGCAACCAACAC
>NW_013575393.1:1340-1684 GCF_000499745.2 Eimeria mitis | reverse complement strand
GCTGTTGCTGCTGCTGCTGCTGTTGCTGCTGGTGGTGGTGGTGGTGCTGCTGCTGCCGCTGCTGCTGTTGCTGCTGGTGATGGTGGTGCTGTTGCTGTTGGTGCTGCTGCTTCTGTTGGTGCTGCTGGTGGTGCTGTTGCTGCTGCTGCTGGTGCTGTTGTTCCTTTTCCTGTTGCTGCTGCTCGTGCTGCTGCTGATGTTGCTGCTGCTGTTGCTGCTGTTCCTGTTGCTGGTGCTGCTGCTGATGTTGCTGTTGCTGCTGCTCCTGCTGCCGCTGCTGCTGCTGCTACTGCTGCTACCTCACCTGCTTTTACCTCGCCTCACCTGCTGCCGCTTCTGCTCCT
>NW_013575393.1:0-212 GCF_000499745.2 Eimeria mitis | reverse complement strand
AAATGAATAAATAAATAGATAAAACAATATAAAGAGGAGACAAACAGCAACACAACAAAAAAAATAAAAATAAAAATAAATAATAAAATAAAAATAAAAACAAAAACACAAAGACAAGGAGACAGCAGCTGCACTCAGCTAACGAACTCGAGCAACCCCTGCTGCTGCTGTTGCTGCTGCTGCTCCTGTTGCTGCTGCTGCTGCTGCTGCGG
>NW_013575392.1:940-1667 GCF_000499745.2 Eimeria mitis | reverse complement strand
ATATATATATATATATATATATATATATATATATATATATATATATATATATATGTATATATATAAACAAATAATATTATAAAGACAAAGAAAAACAAATAATAAAAAAACAAATTATATTATAAAGACAAAAAAAACAAATAATAAAGACAGAGAAGAGCAAATAATATAATAAAGAAAAAGAAAAACAAAAAATATAATAAAAAAAAGAGAATATAATAAAGAAAAAGAGAAACAAATAACAAAAAAAAACAAATTATATTATACAGACAAACAAAAAAAAATAATATAATTAAAAAAAGAAAAACGAATAATATAATAAAGACAAAGAAAAATAAATAAAAAAAAATAAATAATATTATAAAGACAAAGACAGATAGGTGAGCTGCATATACACTGCATATAATAAAAAGAAACAAAGACAAAGAAGAGAAACAAAAGAGACAGAAAGGAGACAGAGAGAAAGGAGACAGATAAAAAGGAGACAGAAAGAAAGGAGACAGAGAGAAGAGAGACAGATAGAAAGGAGACAGATAGAAAGGAGACAGATAAAAAGGAGACAGAGAGAAGAGAGACAGTGAGAAAGGAGACAGAGAGAAAGGAGACAGAGAGAAAGGAGACAGAGAGAAAGGAGACAGATGGAAAGGAGGCAGAAAGAAAAGAAACAAAAAAAAAGAGACAAACAAAAAGAAAAGACAGAGACAAAAAGAAAAGAATTAAATAAAAT
>NW_013575391.1:750-1002 GCF_000499745.2 Eimeria mitis | reverse complement strand
AAAAAAAAAAAAAAAAAAAAAAAAAAAAAAAAACAAAGACAAAACCAAACGAAACAAACAAAGACAAAATAAAATAAAAAAAAAATATATATATATACCTGTGTATAACATGATTATGGTGCATATAAACAATAGCAGCAAGAAGTTGATGAGAAATGAAGCTAAACGTATATAAAAAAATAAAAAAAAAAAACACAAAAAAAAACAAACAAAGACAAAAACAAAACCAAACTAAACAAACAAAGACAAAAT
>NW_013575391.1:481-650 GCF_000499745.2 Eimeria mitis | reverse complement strand
AACACAAAAAAAAACAAACAAAGACAAAAACAAAACCAAACTAAACAAACAAAGACAAAATAAAAAAAAAATAAAAAAAAAACAAAAGAGTATATATATATACCTGTGTATAACATGGTTGTGGTGCATATAAACAATAGCAGCAAGAAGTTGATGAGAAATGAAGCAA
>NW_013575391.1:0-381 GCF_000499745.2 Eimeria mitis | reverse complement strand
TATACCTGTGTATAACATGGTTGTGGTGCATATAAACAATAGCAGCAAGAAGTTGATGAGAAATGAAGCACGTTTGTTCTTCTGATAGACATCCTTTTTCTATAATTTTATAAAATAATTCTCCGCCTTTTATATATTCTTGTATTATAAATATTGTTTCTTCTGTCTCCACGTAATCTATAAAACCCACTATACATGGATGCACCAATGAACGCAGATGCTGAGCCTGAAATAAATAAAATAAATATATAAATTAATAAATAAATAAATTAATAAATTTATTTGTTTGTTTGGTTGGTTCGTTGGTTGGTTGTTATGGTAAAGGAAAGGAATAAGGAAAGTATATATACATATATATATATATATATATATATATATATA
>NW_013575390.1:2119-2356 GCF_000499745.2 Eimeria mitis | reverse complement strand
AGGGTATGGGTATTTGTCTCCTTTTGCTGCTGCTGTTTGGGGTGTCTCCGCAGGACGAAGAGACAGGCATAGAACTCGCTAAAGCTGCTGTTGCTGCGGGGCTCAATACTTGCTGCATACGAGATGCTGTAGGGTTTAGGGTTTAGGGTTTAGGGTTTAGGGTTTGGGGGTGGGGTTTAGGGTTTAGGGAGGCTCTCTAGCTGTGGGTGGGTCTGGGGTGTACGGACACCGCAGCAG
>NW_013575390.1:0-441 GCF_000499745.2 Eimeria mitis | reverse complement strand
TATATATATATATATATATATATATATATATATATATATATATATATATATATATATTTATGTATGTATACATATATATACACTCTATATATACTGTCTCCTTTTCTCTCTCTCATGTCTCTTCTTTGTTTTTATGTTTTTTATTTTTTTGTCTCTTTCTTTATTGTCTCCTTTTATTTATTTTTTTAATTTTTTGTTTCTCTCTATTGTCTCCTTTTCTCTGTCGCTATATACTATCTACTGTCTCCTTTTTTATATTTTTTCTTTTTCTTTATTTTTTTTTATTTTTTTCTTTGTCTTTATCTACTGTCTCCTTTTTTGTCTCTATCTTTCTTCTTTCTTCTGTCTCTATCTCTATATCTACTGTCTCCTTTTCTCTATTTATTTATTTCTGTCTCTCTCTCTCTCTCTCTCTCTCTCTCTCTCTCTCTCTCTCTCTCT
>NW_013575389.1:1593-2386 GCF_000499745.2 Eimeria mitis | reverse complement strand
GCTGCTGCTGCTGCTGCTGCTGCTGCTGCTGCAGGCGTTACTGCTACAGGTGATGCTGCTGCAGGTGCTGCAGCAGCACCTGCAGCAGCATCGCCTGCAGCAGTCGCTGCTGCTGCAGCAGCAGCTGCTGCTGCTGCTGCAGGAGCAGCAGGTGTATCTGTCAATCTCATGGGTGGCTGCAGGCCCTCAACCGGCACGTCACACTCCCCGCGTGCTGCTGCTGCTGCTGCTGCTGCTGCTGCTGCTGCTGCTGCAGCTGCTGCAGCTGGCATCGCATCGGCAGCGCAGCTGCCGCTGGGTGGTGTTGCTGCTGCTGCTGTTGCTGCTGTTGATGCAGTTGCTGCTGCTACCGCAGCAGCAACGGGAGCGTCATGCAGATGCTGTCCCTGCGGACTCTGCAGCGGCGACGGCAGCAACAACTGCTGCTGCTGCTGCTGCTGCCGCTGCTGCTGCTGCTGCTGCTGCTGCAGCTGCTGCTGCACCTCATCGGAGTGTGGGGCGGCTTCACATACACCTGGCTGTGCTGCTGCTGCTTCCCCCGCAAAAGAAAGAGAGGCTGCTGAATGATCTACATGCATGGCTAGGCGTGTTGCTGCTGCTGCAGCAGCTGCAGCTACTGCTGCTGCTGCTGCAGCTGTTTCTGCTGCTAGGCAAATCAGCACGCGGCCGCTCTTGCTGCTGCTGCTGCTGCTTCGAGCCACTGCAGCAATATTTGCTGCTGCTGCTACAGATAAAACAGAAGCCGACCTCAATGCTGCAGCGCTGCTGCCGCCCGTGCTGCTGCTGCTGCTGC
>NW_013575389.1:673-1493 GCF_000499745.2 Eimeria mitis | reverse complement strand
TGCTGCTGCTTCGAGCCACTGCAGCAATATTTGCTGCTGCTGCTACAGATAAAACAGAAGCCGACCTCAACGCTGCAGCGCTGCTGCCGCCCGTGCTGCTGCTGCTGCTGCTGCTGTTGCTGCTGCTGCTGCTGCTGCTGCTGCGACGGTCCTAAGGGATGTGGATCCGGTTGTTGGTGTTGCTGCTGCTGCTGCTAAGCTCTGCTGCTGCTGCTGCAGAGCTGTAGAGGAGATAGCGCATGCGTCTGGCGGGCCAGCAGCAGCAGCAGCAGCAGCAGCAGCAGCAGCAGCACCAGTGCAGCAGCCGGAAGCTCTGATGCAAGCGAGAGCTGCTGCCTGCTGTGGGGATGGTAAAATAGAGATGCCAGCAGCAGCAGCTGCTGCTGCTGCAGAAGGTGTGCAGGGGAAAGGGCCAGCGGCTGCTGCTGCTGTTGCTGCTGCCTGCGCACAGCAGCAGCAGCAGCAGCAACACCAGCAGCAGCAGCAGGACGTACACTGCTGTTATGTTGCTGCAACTAAACAAATGGATTAGCAACAAAGGAGATTCTCGATTACATAAGAATAACCTTTGCCTTTTCTAGGAGGCGCTGCTGCTGCTGCTGCTGCTGCGGCTACTGGCTGCTGCAGCAGCAGCCGCAGCAGCAGCAGCAGCAGCAGCAGCAGCAGGCTGTTTCAGGTCTTCTGCTGCTCTACACCGCAGCTAAACTTTGTTATTTCTCCTTCGTCTTTATTTCTCGTAACACAGATTTCTGTGCTGGTTTGCTGCTTCGAGACGTCCTGCTGCTGCTGCAGTTGCTGCTGCTGCTGCTGCTGCTGCTGC
>NW_013575389.1:0-560 GCF_000499745.2 Eimeria mitis | reverse complement strand
TTCTGCTGCAGCAGCAACTGCTGCTGCAGCACCCGTTGCTGCTGCAGTATCTGCTGCAGCAGCAGCACATGCTGCTGCAGCCGAAGCAACAGCAGTAGTAGCAAAGACAGCAGCAGCAGCAGCAGCAGCAGCAGCTATCAGGTGTACATACACCTTAGTGTTAGTTCGCATGCAGCCCCAAGCTGCCCTCCAGAAAGAGAGCAATGCGCCTGCTGCTGCTGCTGCTGGAGCAGCAACTCTAGCAGCAGCAGCGACAGCAGCAGCACAGTAGCAGCAACAGCAGCAGCGCAACACTAGCAGCAGCAGCAGCAGCAGCAGCACAGTAGCAGCAACTCAGTTGCTTAATCAGCTGGGAGAAATACAGGCCGTGAGGCTCTGTAGACCCTACACTAAACCCTAAACCCTAAACCCTACACTAAACCCTAAACCCTAGACCAAACCCTAAGCTAAACCCTAAACCCTAGGCTGCACGCCAAGCCAAAAACACTACCGTAAAGTAAACCCTAAACCCTAAACAACAAAACCCTAGACAACAAAACCCTAAACCCTAAACAAAACCC
>NW_013575388.1:2281-2447 GCF_000499745.2 Eimeria mitis | reverse complement strand
AAAAAAAAAAAAGAGAGAGAGAGAGAGAGAGAGACTGGCGCTGATACCCTACAAGTGTCTACTGTCTCCTTTGTTGGTGTCTCCTTTTTTGGTGTCTCCTTTTTTAGTTTCTTCTACTTTGACTGTCTCCTTTTCATATCCCCTCTCTATACTGTCTCCTTTTTAT
>NW_013575388.1:1600-2202 GCF_000499745.2 Eimeria mitis | reverse complement strand
CTCTTTGTACTGTCTCCTTTTATACTGTCTCCTCTCTATACTGTCTCCTTTATAAACTGTCTCCTTTATAGACTGTCCCCTCTTTATGGCGTCTCTTATACACAATGTTGCTGCTACTGCTGTTACTGCTGCTGCTGCTGCTGCTGCTGCTGCTTCTATCTTTGCTGTTTCTTCTGCTGCTCCTGCTGCTATCTCCCCTGCTGCTGCTGCTGCTGCTGCTGCTATCCTCACTGCTGCTTCTCCTGCTGCTATCCCCACTGCTGCTGCTGCTGCTGCTGCTGCTGCTGCTGCTGCAGCATTCCGTCTACACTGGAGGCTGAGGACCGGGGTACTGTCTCCGTGGTGTTTTGTGATGTGTACGAATTTCAACAAGTCGTAGCATCCATAGAACCCACCAGACTCGTAGAGGTAAACCCTAAACCCTAGTAAACCCTAAACCCTAGTAAACCCTAAACCCTAGTAAACCCTAAACCCTAAACCCTAGACAGTAAACCCTAAACCCTAAACCCTAGACAGTAAACCCTAAACCCTAAACCCTAGAGAGTAAACCCTTGGCAGTAAACCCTAGAGAGTAGAATATTAAATGGGAAGATGTATAGGGG
>NW_013575388.1:545-1500 GCF_000499745.2 Eimeria mitis | reverse complement strand
AAGAAAATACAGTGTTTTATATGCTAAACACTAACACCATAAACAATATACAACGCATGCATGCATGCACTCATGCATGCATGTCCTCATGCATGCATGCATGCATGCATGCATGCATGCATGCATGCATGCATGCATGCATGCATGTGGTGTGTACAGGTGTTGGATTCTTTATTTTTATGTTTCGATAAAAGCGCAGAGCAATTTGGGTGCACTAAAATAGAGACTGTCTTCGAGACATATCTAGCCGGTACCCACCCCACAACTGTCTCCTTTTTCACTGTCTCCTTTTTTGTTTTGTACTTTTATGCTGTCTCCTTCTTCAGTGTTTTCTTTCTACTGTCTCCTTTCTACTGTCTCCTTTTCAACTGTCTCCTTTTTCGCTGTCTCCTTTTTTGTTTTGTACTTTTATACTGTCTCCTTTTTACTGTCTCCTCCTTCACTGTCTCCTTTTTCACTGTCTCCTTTTTTTATTTCACGGTCTTATGCTGTCTCCTTTCTACTGTCTCCTTTGTATCCTGTCTCCTCTTTCACTGTCTCCTTTTTTATTTTATACTCTTATGCTATCTCCTTTTTCACTGTCTCCTTTTTTATTTTTTACTTTTATGCTGTCTCCTTTTTCACTGTCTCCTTTCTACTGTCTCCTTTCTACTGTCTCCTTTCTGCTGTCTCCGTTCTACTGTCTCCTTTCTACTGTCTCCTCTACTGTCTCGTTTATTACATCTATAACCGTATCCTACACTGTCTCGTTTTATACTATTTTCTTTGTCTCTCTCTCTTTTTTTCTCTGTCTGTCTCTCTTTTTCTTTCTGTCTCTGTCTTTCTCTTTCTCTCTGTCTCCATTTGTTTTGTTTGTTTTCTCTTTCTTTGATTCTTTCTCTCTTTTTCTCTTTTTTCTTCTTCTTTATAAAAAAAAACAACAATATCTTTGGGGCTCTATTTTGGGGCTGGCAAA
>NW_013575388.1:0-369 GCF_000499745.2 Eimeria mitis | reverse complement strand
TTTGTTTGCTTGCTTTGTTTGTCTGTGCTTTTTTTTTTTTTTGTCTTTGTTTTTTTGTTTGTGTGTTTTGTTTGTTTTTGTTTGTTTTATTAATCACTTCATTTATTAGCCTATAAGTGTATAAATATTATTTATTTATTTATTTATTTATATTTATTTACATATATTTATTTATTTATATATTTATTTTTTTTTGTTTATTTCCTTACCTATCACCCTATCCATCACTGTATAAACAACCTCCTCAACTACCAACATAATATATTTATTTATGCATTTACATTTCTATATATTTATTTAATATATTAATTTATATTTATTTATATTTATTTATATTTATTTATATTTCTTTTTTTTTTTTTTTTTTTT
>NW_013575387.1:1414-2537 GCF_000499745.2 Eimeria mitis | reverse complement strand
AAAAAAAAAAAAAAAAAAAAAAAAAATAAATAAATAAATAAATAAATAAATAAATATAAATATTAATATAAATATTAATATAAATATATTATTTTAATTATAAATAAAATAAATATATAAATATATTCTTATACAGAGAAACAAAATGCATGCAGGGGAGAGAAACAACAAAAAAAAACTAGAGACCATAAACCCTAAACCCTAAACCCTAAACCCTAAACCCTGAAACCTAAACCCTAAACCCTTTTTCTGTTTGTTTATTATTTATATGATTGTGTTTAATTGTTGAGGATGAAATACACCCCAGAACAAACGAAGGAAAACACTCAGACGCAAACCCTAAACCCTAAACCCTCAATCCTAAACCCTAAACCCTAAACCCTAAACCCTCAACGCACCACCATTGTCAGGGTGGTTGCGCAGCATCAGCTGTTTGTGGTTTTGTAAAATCTTCTCCCTAGATGCCGTCGGCCTGAAGAGTACCCACACACAAACCCTAAACCCTAAACCCTAAACCCTAAACCCTAAACCCTAAACCCTAAACCCCATCTTCTACCCCCTCCTCCTTATCCCTTCCCCCCCACCTCCTAAACACCTCCCCCAATCCCCTAACCCTAAACCCTAAACCCTAAACCCTAAAAACCCCTAAACCCTAAAAACCCAAAACCCTAAAAACCCCTAAACCCTAAAAACCTTAAACCCTAAAAACCCTAAACCCTAAACCCTAAACCCTACCCCAGTCTTAGTATCTGATAAGCCTCAGCTCTCGTCATAGGAGACTCAAACCCTTTCATATCTTTTGTAGCGAATTCAATTTGTTGTTTTAATATTTCTACTTTTTTTTGTATGCCTCTGACCCACTCAGGGGCCCCCAGGGGGGCCCCCCCCGGGGGACCCCATGCGAAATTTCATAAACAGACGCATTGCACCACGTGCTGCGTATGCTGCACCACCAGCAGCAAGAAATATCAGAGGCCAAGCCATCCTAAACCCTAAACCCTAAACCCTAAACCCTAAACCCTAAACCCTAGACCCTGAAAGAGTTGGGTTTATGTGGCGTGGCTGCGTAAAGGGTTTAGATAAAGAAGAAGATTGATGGAAGCAGAGCGAGGCCCCCTCTACG
>NW_013575387.1:1028-1314 GCF_000499745.2 Eimeria mitis | reverse complement strand
AAACCCTAAACCCTAAACCCTCAACCCTAAACCCTAAACCCTAAACCCTAAACCCTAAACCCTAAACCCTGAAAGAGTTGGGTTTAGGGTTTAGAGAAAGAAGAAGATGGAAGGAAGCAGTGCGAGGCCCCCTCAACGCCAAACCCTAAACCCTAAACCCTAAACCCTAAACCCTAAACCCTAAACCCTAGACCCCAGGATGTAATTGTTTTTTTATAAAACAGAATTAAAAAAGTATTATATAAATAAAAAAAAATAAATTAAACAAATGCTTGACCCTCACTTT
>NW_013575387.1:445-928 GCF_000499745.2 Eimeria mitis | reverse complement strand
AAACCCTAGACCCCAGGATGTAATTGTTTTTTTATAAAACAGAATTAAAAAAGTATTATATAAATAAAAATAAATAAATTAAACAAATGCTTGACCCTCACCGCATCTCACTCTGCTCAGCATGGGGGGGCCCCCAAAGACCCAACAGAGCGAGGGGCCCCCCTCTCCTCCTAAACCCTAAACCCTAAACCCTAAACCCTAAACCCTAAACCCTAAACCCTAGTTTGTGTTCTAAGACTTTCTTAAACCCTTTTTTTTTATTAATATTCTTTTTCTTTCTTTTTTTATTTCTTCTTTCTTCTCTATCCTTACACCCCACCCTCTCACCCCAAAGGGGGGCCCCCAGGGCCTCTCCATCATCTCTCCTCTTATGCCACGCAGGGGCCCCCTAGGGGCCCCCCGGGGGCCCCCCCAACATCCCGCTGAGGGGCCCCCCTTGGGGGCCCCAGAGGGGCCCCCCTCTACCACTACCTCATCGTCCTC
>NW_013575387.1:0-241 GCF_000499745.2 Eimeria mitis | reverse complement strand
ATTTGTTGCGTGCTCGTGTTTGTCTCCCTTTAATATATCCTTTAAACTCTCGGGGCCTAACAAACCCTTTATCTTTTTCTTCTTCTTTTTCTTCTTCTTTTTCTTCTTCTCTTATAAATAATAACTGGAGAAAAGAAGATATATTACTGGGACTGGCGCAGATAGCCCCCACAGCATTGGCTCTGAGTAGGTTGGGGGCCCTTGTCCGGGTTGCGAATGCGTTGAAACATATGGGGCCCCC
>NW_013575386.1:831-2448 GCF_000499745.2 Eimeria mitis | reverse complement strand
CACTGCAGCGTAGTAGGCATACACAAACAGGGAGCAGACCCTCGACCTGCACTCATCTGATGTTTCCCGCGTTTTGAGCCTTTTATATGCTTGTTGGTCTCCTAACACTGGACGATTCCAGAGGGGCACCCAATGCAACCAGGTGGATCGAGCGTGCATTAAGCTTGCTCTGGGTTCCCTTGCCCTGGTTTAGTTCAGTTGCTTCTGCCGATAGGCCAACCTGCAGTATTATCCAAAGCTGTCGGTAGAAGAGATGCATGCGTAAGCACTGTCAGGCTATGCATTTCGCGTGGGCGTTTTCTACTGCATCAGTGCGACGAAGCCTCTTCTCACACACGCACTACCGATTCGCTCAGAAAGTACGCTCTCTGAGACAAGCGCGACTGCTCTCCGCGGTTTTGGTGCGCGTACTTTGCCAAATGTTTGAATGCAAGAATGGACGCGTGTGTGCTTGTTTGCAGATTAGTGGAGGTGAAGTGTGATAAGGCGTGGGAGCTTGCTTTGCTTCGACCGTGCTCCTTTTTGGTGCCTACTAGGGCGAGATGCTTTGGTGGTGATATGCGTTGGTGAAAGTCTGACCCGACAACTGACATCGGTGAACTGGTGGGAGTGTCTGCGAAGCGCGACAGGTGTTCGGAGGCAGCAGCGTCTAGGCAATGGCATGTGTCAAACGCTTAGTAGCACTGTCGATCCGGCCGGTTAATTATCATGCTGGTTGTCCTGAGGAGGACGGGAATATCGAAAGACGAGCACTAGGTGACCGTGCGGCGGACAGGAATTATGTGGATACTTGTGGGGCCTGCAGAGAAAGAACAACGCGTAATCTGTAGCGCANGCGGCGGACAGGAATTATGTGGATACTTGTGGGGCCTGCAGAGAAAGAACAACGCGTAATCTGTAGCGCAGTCTGCGGCCATTGTGTAAGGAAAACGGAGGTCGCACACTAGGTAGTTGCGCAGCTTAATACGTGTTAGGGGGCAGCAGAGAGTAGGCGGTGATTTCTGTCTAGTGATATTGACAGCGAGTTCGGGCGTGTTCAAATGCAGTAGTTCTGCAGGGAATGGGAATAACGGATTGCAAGGCGTGACGGATGCACTGCTGCAGATAATGATGGCACCTGTACGAAATCTGGCGGATCAGTAGTTCAGTGTGTATCTATCGAGCAACCGGGGAGAAGGCGGGAAACCCAGCGCAGGCGCGTGTGTATTGTTTAGCGAGATTTGCTAAGCTGCTTGGCGCTTGGAGGAGGTGTAGCTTATGAATGTCTCGCGGATTGCCTTTGCTTCGGACTCGGCACCTCCCGGCAGGGTGTGCATAGCACACCAACAGAGTGGGCATAGGCGAACAGCAAGCACGCCCTCGGACTGCATGCACATTATGTGTAGAGTACGTAGAGACGATATGCGATCTTGGTTGGTTTAGCAGGTATATGGCAGCGGACGAACCCGCCATACGCAGCCAGGTGCATTGGTTTGTAGCTGGTTTGAAGCTTGCGCATGCTTCGGTCGCCGTCGCTGAATTCAGTTTTCTCATCCGATAGGCGCACCTGCAGTATTTTACTAAGGAAGTCGGGGTTCTGAATGAATGCGCAACATGGGTCTATGCAGTTTGCGCGTG
>NW_013575386.1:0-731 GCF_000499745.2 Eimeria mitis | reverse complement strand
GTTGTGGCGAGGCCTTGCATGGCGTTGCAATCGGCTGACCGTTGGCTCAGGAAGTGCGCCCGCAAAGGCAAACGCATATGCCCTGGGCGCGTGTGGCACTGTGAGGTATCAATCTGTTTGATGACAGGCATGGATGTGCGCATATGCGTGCACTTGCAGTGTGCAAGGGACTCGGGAAACCCAGCGCAGGCGCGTGTGTATTGTTTCGCGAGATTTGCTAAGCTGTTTGGGGCTTGGAGGAGGTGTAGCTTATGGATGTGTCGTGGATTGCCTTTCCTTCGGATTCAGCACCTCCTGTAAGGGTGTGCATAGCACACCAACAGAGTGGGCATAGGCGAACAGCAAGGATGCCCTCAGTCTGCATGCACATTAGTTGTAAAGCCCGTCGAAGCGGTATGCGATCCGTGGCCCTGCAAGAGGGTGGGACTGTCGCGTGTCAACCCGTTTGATGGAAGAAATGGATGTATGCGTATGCATGCACATTCGCAGTGAGTGGGGGACTTGCATGCTCGTTTTGCTTTGACTGTGCTCCACTTGTTTCTGCTTGGTCGGCCTGCTTCAAAGGTGCGATATGCATTTATGATTCACAACCTGACATCATGATGTCAGTGAATTCTTGAGGCAGTGTATGCGCAGTGCAGTCAGCGTTTGGAGGGAACAGTGATCAGAAGGTTCTTTGCGTCGAACGTTTATTAGTACGGACGGCCAGCGTCGTCACGTAGGGGAGCATC
>NW_013575385.1:15362-15507 GCF_000499745.2 Eimeria mitis | reverse complement strand
ATATATATATATATATATATATATATATATATATATATATATATATATATATATATATATGTTATATATACCTAGATATCCTATCTACAGTACATAGAACGAAGCATTGTATGCTGTTAATACAGTTCCAGTTAGATAAATTATA
>NW_013575385.1:1091-15184 GCF_000499745.2 Eimeria mitis | reverse complement strand
TATATACACATGCAGACACACATATATATATATATATATATATATATATATATATATATAACACGCATACAAATGGGAAAATTGTACTGAAAGAGGCAAGAGCACGACAGGCGTGGAAACAGATGCAACACAGACAGCCGTCGAAACGCCTCTGCTGTATGCATCCTGTTTCTACAGCACTGGCTCCCCCAAGGGAACATTCCCACTCTGTACAGATCTGCAAAACATCTCAGCAGCCCGTATTCGATTACCCCAACGAAAGCTGAAGCCTGGGTGAGGCGAGGGTTGCTTCTAGTATTCAAACGAATCCCCCCCCGTCGCATGTATGTGTGTGTTTTTGTCCGGCTGCAGCATTCCCGGGACCTTCCCCCCCCCGTTTCTTCCATATCATTGGAATCTAAATATGTTTAGCAAACTACCTGCATTGGTTTCTACGCTTGCTGCCCACGCTTACGTAGAAGTGTTGATCGTAGACGTGGTGGCCCATGGCGTAGTCATTCTTAATGTAGAAACAGATCGGGTGAAAGTTTCGCTCCACCGCCTCCCGAAGTTTCAGAAGATTCGGGCAATCGGGGGCTGCGAATTTATGCGCTTTCCTGTTTTGTTGATTTCCGTTTGCAAAGAGGTTGAAGGGAGTGTTTGAGTTGCTGCTGAGGGCCGCTCCTGCAGCGGGATGCGTGCTCCAGAGATGCCGAACTGTGCAGCTTCGGGGGCTTAAACAATTAAAATAAAACGGAATTCTCTCGAAATGGAAACTGGAAAAAGCTGGACAAGATATTAACGATGTGCGTATACACCCCAGCGATGCCGGGGCGGCGCGGAAAGGTATGGTACCGACCATGGGTCTTTTCGTCTGCAAAAGAGTTATTGAGGAGTAAGTTTAATGTAAATTATTAATTTAACTCCAAATAAACAACTTGAAAAAGGAAACAATTCCTAGCATCCACACGTCGCGTTCTTCCAGTGCATGAAGAACTACCGGAGAGGGGCCCAAGCTACTATCGACCTTCGCCACAGTCTGTCTGCACTCTTTAGAGGCTCAACCGTCTCACCACACGTCCTATATATTATTTGTAGATAAAATATCGGTGATAGTAATTATTTCATGGTTAGCGATCAAGCAGTAAATGTCCAAGCAAATGCAAACAGAAGACGCAATGTTCCCGCCATAGAGTTGAACCACCTCGACGAGAGAGTCCTCAACTCCATACAGCAGTAACATTATATAAACCCTACGTTCCCGGCATTCTCCACAATATCCGTGACCACTAAGTTTTGCAAACTCCTCCTACCCAAGCCCTGCACTGCAGGAAACTCTACTCAGGGCAAAAGGGAACTCAATCTACCGAAACAACAACATCAAGTACTAAGCTAACAAAACCCAGGCTCCTGCCCTCAGCTGTTCTACTGTTCCCCTCAGCTGTTCTATTGGAGAGTAAACGCTACTGAAGTAGAGTTGAAGCTACTCTAGAGTTGAATCCTGNCCCTCAGCTGTTCTATTGGAGAGTAAACGCTACTGAAGTAGAGTTGAAGCTACTCTAGAGTTGAATCCTGTTGGCGTTTCTTTGTGCTATACTAAAGTTTCTTTAGGCAGAGTACAACGAAACCATAGATCGACTTTAAGACCGAAATTTCGCAGGTTGTTCAGGGTATTTGTTTGTTTCGTTTGTGCTTTGCGGCTTCTGTGTATTTGCTGCGTCTCCTGCGCCTCTTCCTCTCAAAAAGGTGTATTCACGCAACTGGGAGAGGTTGTGTCTACCTCAGCTGCATGAATACTCCTTTTAATTAGAAACAGAACAGTGTTCGTTTCCATCCGTATCCCCACTGTCTGCAGACTACTGACACCAAAATTATCTATATGTTTTGTTTGTTTGTATATTTATTTAACTCCACTTTACATCAGGCGTGATGCCGTCATCTTCTGACGAGGGATCATCTTTGCTGGGGCCGCGCGAGCGCCGGGAATGACAGAGGCCTTTGGCTTTTCCTTTTTCTCTTTCTTATCCTTTTCCTTAGCCGGCATCTTCCTCATCTGCAAACATAAAACCCAAAGCCAAACTTATCTATAAATATATGTTATATAGGGATACCGTATATATAAATATATATTATATAGGTTTACGAATGCATCTACGGATATAACACTATATATATATATATATATATATATATATATATATATATATATATATATATATACAAACACGTCCGCAGCAGGCCAACTGTCCACAAGGAACCGGACCCCTGATGAATGCAGTATAGCTCGAGATATGTCCTCACCTTTGAGGCGTCTGGCTTGGTTGCTCTTTTCTGTTTAATTTCTTCAAGAGAAATTCCCACAATTGCCTTCTGCACTTTGGCCCCCTTACGTGTTCTGCGTTTCGCCACGGACTCTCCTCTGCTCTTCTTGTTGGCTCGGCGCCAGACCTTCGATGCAACCCACAAGCAAGCTCTGCAACCCAAACCCTAGGAACTAAACCCTAAACCCGGTGTATGGAGAATACACTACAAGCAAGGTTTAGAAACATCAATGTTCAGCCCATCCCCTGTTGGCATTCCTTCGTTGAGGAAACAAACCATGCTGGGGCTGCAGCTGCTTCAGTGTACGCGAACCTTAGCACCGAGCCCTCACCAGAACATCAGGCGCGGTGACTCTGGCCGCAAAGAGAAACACCAAGCATAAAATATGAAACAAAACGCATTCTCCCCTAGCAACCCAGTTTCTTTGTTCGCTGAGAATGTTGCAACGCGAAGGCAACTCGCGAGGCCATACCAAGGTCCAGCGTAGTTTCGCTGCCTTTAGTTTCTGTCTGCCGAGACGGGCCTCCTTGGAGTGTATGTATGTGTGAACTTTTCCATCACGAGAGACGAACTTCTGCCCCCGACCCGGATAGATACGGTACTCGCTGAAGGAGCAGAGCTCCGTCTTGATGGTGGTCTGCACGGCAGCCATCCTCGAAGTCTGCAGCCAGTCATCGCGAGCAATCACAAAAAAAAAGATAATAGTATTCAATTCATATTTGAAACCAAGAAAAAGGCACGAATTATCAAAGAAAACCCAGTAACACGATGCATGCAGCAAACCACGAAGGATAACAGGCCAGGGCAAACTACTAACAGAAACAGTCACTACAATATGCATATAGATGCCCCATAGATTGAACTGAATATTTGTTCATCTTTTCAGAAATGAAACAATCAGCAAAGAGGAGAAGAGAACAAAACTAAAGGGAGCGGCTCAAGGCCCAACAGGTGACGCTGACGGACGTATCTGTGCTCTGGAAGGCACGCTGCACAAATTTGTGTTTAATTCGCATCAAGCATCAAACGAAGGAAAAGAAAAAGGCGAGAAATTCAACAAAAAACGCATGGCATCACAAAATATGGGGCAGGCAGCCAGGACGGCGGCGCACAGCAGAGAGAACGGCGAAGATGAAGGCCTGCAACTCGACTGTATTCACAAAACACTGCAGCCTTACCGCAATTTAATTATCTCCTCCAAAACAAAAGGACAGCGCCGACAAATTCTTGAGCTCCTATGGCTCCAGTGAAGACAGATAACGGCCAATGCAAGCAGTTGTGGCGCTTGCGGTAACACCCCACATGCCGCTTCCGGGGCTGGGGGGCTGCAGCGCGTTGCATGCTTGTATATAAACCAACCGTATTGTATTTTTGTGTATTTCTTCAATTTAAACATTTCTATGGCGGTTTGTTCGCAGTAACCGACCGTCCCAGCATACCTACAGTGCCACTAAAGGATCGCACTGCAAGTGTGTAAAGGATGCACCGACACCAGTTACAACGGGTGTGCTGTCTGCTGAAAGTCAAGTAAATGTTAAACATTTGGCAGTGGTATTACTACGTACATCGAAANGGGTGTGCTGTCTGCTGAAAGTCAAGTAAATGTTAAACATTTGGCAGTGGTATTACTACGTACATCGAAATGGGAACTGAATATGCGTCTATCTGTTTCTGCACTCGCGAGGGTGTTGCAGCAGTTTAGTGCTGCACCTGCAGGAAGCACGAGCTGACAGTTGAACATTTGCTTTTCTTATTAGTTCATTTGCTTTGAGTTTGATAGGCTATTCAGGACAGGGGCCTACCGCGACGGTCCCCTGTAACTCGGACTGCCCCGCAAGCGTGTTCGGTGCGGTGCACTGGAAGCCCAGTGGCTGGCCTTAACACGAGAGGCCGCATTTCCTCGAGATATCAGAAAACTCTGAATTCAAGTGCCTCCACTGCAGCCGTTCGTAGTATTTTAGCTGGATCATATATGGAGAAATAGGGTCGTCCGAATAACATCTCCAGTGCATACATGCACTTGCCCATCGTTCTCAGCAGAGTGTTGGCACTTCCGTTCGCCCCTCAGCTGCTCCCACCGCTTCCTGTGTCCCTGACTCGCATGCCGCCATTGCTTTTTCCTTCTTATTATTTCCAGGGAGTTGCTGGCATTCACTGCCTTCATATCCGTAAGGTCTACATGTGAACTATTCTTCATGCAAAAGTCTTCTTTCACAGATGGGGCAGTACAAACGACGTTTTTCCCTTTTTCGTGTACATATTCCATTCCGCCGTATCAACGGTTTCCACACTGCTTACGCTTTCGCCGATAAGGCATGCAGTGCTACCCAGTGTAACGCGAGTGCTNCAACGGTTTCCACACTGCTTACGCTTTCGCCGATAAGGCATGCAGTGCTACCCAGTGTAACGCGAGTGCTTGACCATAGCAGATGGTCGTCGTGAGCTTCAAAGAGCAAAAGTGCTTATACGAACAGTTCGCAGAAAGCATATAGCCTCCTCTACACTCCCCAGCCACCCTGGAGAAAAAAAGGGACGAGGGTCTGCGGATAGTGGGGCATGTGGGGCTGGTGCAGCCTGGCATGAGCTCGATTAGTCGTTGCTGCAACTCCTGTTGCTACTGTGGCTGCAGCTAGCACCTATAAGTGTCTACAGAAGTAAAGCATACGGTAAACGAAGCTTCACTGAAACTTCCTTGTGTTCATATGCGAATTTGGGTTGCATCGCCAGCTGCAACGAGGTACACTGTATACGCTCTCCGTTGCCTCCTCCCCCGCAACCCCAGACTTTGAGCTGAACGCTTATGATGCCTGTCGACAGGTGAGGGAGGTCAGCTGCTTTGAGGAAACTCTTATCTCAAGCCTTCAGCTTCACTGAATCTTCCTTTAGTCCTTAAACAGAGTCGGAAAGCATGCTTGACTTGTCGCAGCGACTCAGTCCGGCATGCAGGCGTAGCCAAGGCCCATTTGCTGCAGCTGCTGCAGGTCTTAACGCTGTATGCAATTGCCAGGCACATGCATGGTCACCAGTAGCCAGCATGCACGTACGTTGATGTAGACGAACCAACTTGAGTCAGAGCATGTTCCACAGGTCCACCTGCAACTACTATCCACGCAACGCGCCAGTGCACCATGAAAATTTTCTGTATCGCGTCCCTCCTCTGCCCGTAGAAAGCCTTTCGTATAGTTTTTAATGTGGTTTTTACAACGAAGGTCGACAGTGGAGCTGGCCTTTTATGGTGGCTTCTGGCTGGCGTAGCACTGCCGACAAGTAAGCAAAGCTTCTCGAAGCACTCGAGTGAATTCTTAACGCAAACATTGTTTAATACACGCACTATTGAGATTTACCAGTTTTGCTTATTATTGATAGCCAACAAGAAGCTTAACGGCTAGCAGTAGCGGCCCCTACGTAGAGACGTTTCAGGTACCCCAAACCAGATCGAAACGGGGTCGGGTGCTGGTGGTTGCTGGCTGTCTCGTCTGCAATTGAGTGTTATTGTTTCCTTCGTGTTTGCCATAAATTAGTGGTGTTTAACTAGCTGAAAATGGCTACAATNTTGAGTGTTATTGTTTCCTTCGTGTTTGCCATAAATTAGTGGTGTTTAACTAGCTGAAAATGGCTACAATAAACCCCTCCCTCCGGCTTGTGCATATCGTCTGCTTCAAATTCAAGCCCGACACCCCCGTCTCTACTCAGCACAGCATGGCTGCAGATGCCGAGGGGCTCGTCAAGTCAATAAACACGATCCCTTTTACCCTTTTCTTCCGCCCATCTTTTACTGAGGAAAGAACCAAGGGCTTCACCCATGTTCTACACTCCCAATTCAACAATAGGGCAGACCTCGAGACCTATGCCAAGCATCCGCTCCATCTCGAGTTTGTGGCGAAGTACAAACCCCATTTCGAAGATGTAATGGCATTCGACATTGAAATCTAGGCTAAGGTATACGCCAGCCTCGGCCTCACACTTGGCGCATTCCCCGTAGTGCAGGCGTTCAGCGGGACTAGCGGGCCATCTGGAGGCGCTCCAAAGGCCCCTTTACTTAGGGGCTCCGAAGAGGGGCCCACTGGATGGCAACCCGATGTGGCCACATAGTATAGATGCTGAAGGAGAGCTTGGGACCCGGCGCTGAAGTAGGATCTGTGCGGACAACATCTGCCGCAGTACCCGCCGCTGCAGTAATAATTGTGTTACAGCGTGCTGCTGCACTGAGTGCAGCAAAGCATCGCGGAGCATTACCAGGCACTCCCAAACGAGGCCTAGCCGCTCAAGACGCTCTCAGATATAGCCGATAAGCTCGCGTCGTGTGCGTTGTTACCCGTTGCTTTTGCTGCGAGGGATGCTGAAATGCTCAGTTTCAGCGTTGCAGGATTTATCATTTTTTCATCAGCATCGAGGTTCTGTTCAGCATTTCTAACGTGTGGCCGCAGTCGTGCCTTGTTGAAGGCGCTGTGCTTCTGAATATAACTGCTGGGGGCTGTCTATCTGCTCATCTGCTGCTTGTCTGCGGCGAAGTATGTTTGGAAGCAGTCCGCCTCAGCAGCCCCCTGCAACGACTACATAAACGCCGAACAACAAACATATTCCTGCAGTGTGATCCGCTTTAGCCGGTGGTATCTGGCTTGCCTTGGCGCTGCAGTGCCTCGGCTTGTGCCTGCTGCAGGGTATGGCTCGCGGGACCGTAATTTGGTCTTTAGCTACAGCTGCTCAGATTCTACCTTTTAGAGTCTTGGCATTTCAGTCACATCAGTTCAACTCTGTCTTTTTTCCCTTGTCCCTGCCAACGAGCAAGGAAAAAACGAGCGAACAAAGTGCTACATCTATGTTCGAAATGCGTTGAGCTGCACTACACGTGTAGGGGTAGTGCATCTACAGGGAGAGCGAGTCAAGGGCCCATACCTTCGGCACATGTTGGCCTTCGAGTGTACCCTCAAGGACCTCTAGAATGAGATGTTATGCTTGCAGGTATGTCCTCTTTGATGCTACGGATTTGTTCCGCCTTCACCTCTAGCTTTTGTTGTTTGGCTAGGGAAGGATGTTTAGTGTAAGCAGACAGCTGAAGGGACGCTTTTTATCGTCCTTCGAGTAGATGAGGTTTTTTTAGTGCCGGTTCTGCCAGTTCTCCACACNAAGGGACGCTTTTTATCGTCCTTCGAGTAGATGAGGTTTTTTTAGTGCCGGTTCTGCCAGTTCTCCACACAATTGTTGAACACCTTAAGGGGGATAGGAGTTCCCTCTGCAGCTGAAACGGGGCACCTATATAATTCTGGGGCACTCCACTAAATGCGAGTGTGTACATTTATATAATGCACTTCCATCTGAATGCTTTGGCGCCTACCTTCTTGCGAAGGAGTCAGAGCGCATAGAGGTGCGCTTACGGGTTTTGGCCGGATTGATCGCAGCCTGGAATGAATTTAGACACTGTTGGTGTTAAGTAATTCTTCCTAACCAAGTGTGCGTCCACGCCTCCACGGAACATTCAAAACCAGGCCTTCATGACCGTGTGCTGAGTTACTCGGAGCCGCACCATCGTTGTAGTGGCTGGAGCGAAATTACAACAGATGGCAAGGGAAGCAGTGTCCTTTTTAAGATTCGCAAGCATGGGAGGTGTAGAAGGCTTCGCAGCGTCGGCCACCACGCAGAGTCTTCAATTCCTAGACGTTTGAGAGGCGCATGGGGAGCTCTTGCACCTCGTATGCCTCCTTGTCGGAGGCCTTAAATATTGCCGGGATCGTTGAACTCCTTATACACTGCAACTGAAACTCGCAAAGATATCTGCGGCCTTCGTGCTTGAGCACGAAGTGATGTTTGAGTGGGTCTGATGTAGCTTAAGAGCTGCATGTGACAGTGTGACACAATTCTGGAACTATGCAGGTCCATAGGAGGGAGCCCTTGAACTGCGAATGCCAGATATATTTCTCACAACTTTACGAGATTTCTACGGGAACACGGGGGACGCTGCTGCGGGTGTAGGACCCCCGGATCTTGCAATCTGGTATTGTATTCAGGGCACGAAGTTGGGCTACAGCCAATGAAGTATAGCATGAACGACTAAAGAAGAAGAGATTCTTCGGCTGGTCTCGGCAGATGGACCGTTTAGGATCCACATAAAAAATGCCGACCTGNAGAAGAAGAGATTCTTCGGCTGGTCTCGGCAGATGGACCGTTTAGGATCCACATAAAAAATGCCGACCTGAAAGAATCGTCTACGCTGCTAGACACACTGCGGGACAACGGTGGCCTCACCGCATTTCTTGGGCATCCACTATGCCGGGCAACTCAATCGTATGACTAAAATATATTCCAAGAATAAACGACTTGCTGGCGAAAAAAAGTGTCGCCGCTCCGTAGCTTGATACTAAAGGAGTGTGCATCCTACTTGTTTGTATTCCTCAACCATTTGTTCTGGCCACACAGAACATTGGACCTCGCCAATATGCAATTTTCTTAAGAGCAGCATTGCAACTCTTGACTGGCCGATACCTCCACCAATACAAGCAGGCAAGGATCCGTTTACGAGTTGTTGGTGAAACGGAGATTCCAAAGCGTCCTTAGATATGCCCGCGATTTTCGCTTGACGGAGCAATGCCTCCGCATCAACACGAATTCCCATACTACTGAGTTCCAGTGCATTTCCACTCGTTGGGTCAAGCACTATAATATCTCCGTTCAGTCCTTGCATCCCATCTGCACCCATCGTTGTGTAGTCATCGTAGTCCCACGCCCGGACGTCGTGCACTGTTCCGTCCGCAAGCGCACCGCCAACACCTCTGATGAAAACTGCCCCGTGTTCTTCGACAGCTTTCTGTTCGCGGAGAGCGGGNTGAGAGAGCTTTGGGAAACGCTCACACAGCAGTTTCTCTACCTCCAAAAGAGCTTCGTAGATCTTCTTAACGGTGGATTCAAGATATTCCACGTTTCGATCTTCTGTGTTTATCTTCTGCTCCCAGTCCCACTGGTCGACAAGGAGGGAGTGCGTTGCGTCGAGGTTTTCGTCTTTTCTTATCGCAACCATGTCTGTTATGACTCCCTCGTGAGCTGGAAAGCCGTATGTATCAAGTGCTTTGCGCTTCCACTTGGCTAAGCTGTGTACGACTTGAACAGGCCGACCGGGCAAAGCCGGAGCACTGAAACCGACCGGTTGCATTACACCGTCAAGTCCATCCTGCAGGCCAGAGTCCTTCGCGACAAATCGAGGAGCAACAACGGGAAGAAGACCTAACTTCTTGGAAAGCAGTTTCGTAAACTCGCACTTCAGAAGCTGTACAGCCAGCTCTGTTTCACGCAGCGTTAGCACAGGGTTGTAACGCCGAGGCAAGGAATGCCCGGAAGACAGTGAAGGGTGATCCATAGCCAACGAAGCAGCCAAAGAACTGTAGAGATTCCCCCAAGTAAATTTTTACTGCAGTCTCCTATTTAATTAAAATAACGAAACGTGCAATAAATGGGGACTGCTCGGATGTCTTTGTGGGGCTTTACAACAGCGTGGTTCCCAACCGTGACGTGCTTCCGTGCACGCGGCGAACAAGTGTAATGCCCTGGAGTTCCCAGGGCAGGCTCAGCAACACTGAAATCACTGACNGTGCACGCGGCGAACAAGTGTAATGCCCTGGAGTTCCCAGGGCAGGCTCAGCAACACTGAAATCACTGACAATATAGACGAACCCAATAAATTTACCAACGATATTAATAACGTGGCCCGTAGATATGGAACGAGACGGCGAGCGGCAGCGGAGTCCCAGTGATCAGAGAGGTAGCGCACCCGTGGTCACACTCCTAGTATGGTGAAGGGAAGACAAACCGCAAGGTTCACAGGCAGAACACGTATTACGCATAAAGAGACATCGTACTAGGAAAGACTGATGCAGAATGTTCATAGGAAACCAACGAGAACAGTGTTCTGGGCTGCGAACCGCAGGATCCGAAGGTCCCTTCGGAGGGAGACTCCCTGGAGGCAGTCCCCTCGTCCAGCCTGCAGCTTCGGCGGTACAGTGTCTGCAACCCTCCTGGGAGGTATAGCCTACCGGTGCTGGCGGGAGCTGAGGGGGAATTCACTCTGACGGACCATGGTCTCGTGACAAAAATATAGTACGAGACTCAATGCTTAGCTAACTGTCCACTAATTGGGCTCCTCCATCTAAAGCAGCTCCAAGAACGAATGCATGGTAGTGGTCACGCACTACAATATTCCGCTGTGATAGCGGGTGCCATACGCATTAGCGTAACGTGGGGCACCTGGGGCGTGTTGGACGCGGAGGAAAAATAGAGCGCTCCGGCGCCGCGGGAGGTGACCCCCCGGAAACTGAACGAACCTGCCTGGCTGCTCGCGGTTGGCACAGTCACCAAGCTCTACGAAGAGCGCGACAGTTTCGTTGGTGGCCTGCCCGGCTCACATGTAGCGCGCTCTTCTGAAGCCCCACGCCACTTGCAACGATACTGAGCCGCGGCGCCTTCACCGTGTTGAGCCACAGTAAAGTCTACCTCGCATGAATTTGCCAAATTACCGTGGATATCCCTCATCGGAAGCGAGCAACCGCCGCTTTCGGTCCGCTGGATGATCATGTATACGCTACGCGAAATGGAAAACATCGTGGCACTCAATAGTGGGGAGGCAAACGATACCTTACCGAAACGATCATTGATTGTGAGCGGACCCCGGAGGCGTGGCTTGAACTTGGAACACGAATTATTAGGCGGCATATTGCAACTGAAAGGCCTGTGTGACATTCGCTAGAGTTTCCTGCCAAACTCTCACCACCTGCAACTTACCCGGAGCAGCTTGAGTTTCATTGGCACTGATGGTATACCCGGGGTACGTGGGTTCCGTCTGGGCAAAGCGGCATTTCCGAGACCTCCAGCAGGATTCTGTCTGTGCAAACATGCCTAAGACCTTACGAAGCAGGTCCAAGCGGGAACGGAGGTCAGGGTTGTAGATAAGCACAGCAGGCGAGCGACAAACCGTCGGCCTAGACACGGCTGCAACCAGGCATTTAGGCATTGATACTGGCCTGGAATTTTGTTTAAGGCCTAACAACATCACTATGTACTCGAAGAGGCCCAAGATGGAGCAGAAGGCGGTCTTTTAGCGATCCTCGGGAGCCGTGCGGTGCTGGGAATGCAGAACGGGTAGGAGCGGGTGTCAAGGTACTCACAGACAGACCACCACATGGAGACGAATGAGGCGTACGATCTGCGCTAAGTATTGCAGGGGGAAGGGAAGTGATACGATTTGAATGCCACGAGAGGGTCATTAGCATACGCCGCATTCGCATGCGACTGACGTGAGAACTCTTTAATGGGGACACGAAGCTTATTGCAGCGTCCCCATTTTGGACGCTTGGGTATAGGCCCGCACAAGAGTCTGGTAAGCCATTTCAGCCGGAGAAGGGAGTTTGCCATCCAGGGCATAACAATCGAATGCAGAGTCCCCTCCAGAATCCCAAGCAGACAGCACATAGGTCAAGAGACAGTAATTCGTTAGATTCGATTCATTCCCGCTCAGCTCCGGGCAGCACCGGCAGGTCATACCTGTCAGGACAATGCAGGCGCTATACCACCGCAGTCGCGGGCTGGATCTGCGGACTGATTCCAGGGAGCATCCGAAAGGAGCTTCGGGTCGTGTGGCCCATAGCTCCCCAGAGCATTGTTCTCATTGGTTCTGTATGAACATTGAACATCAATCCTTCCTAGTACGATTTCTCTGTATACATATATACGCGTCCCGCCAGTGAACCCTTCGGTTTGGCTTCTTTCTGCCTTAATATTATCAAGAGTGCCACAANTATACGCGTCCCGCCAGTGAACCCTTCGGTTTGGCTTCTTTCTGCCTTAATATTATCAAGAGTGCCACAACGGGTTCGTCATCACCCTGATCACTGGGATTCTAGTACAACTTACTGGCCTAATCCCTATCTAAAGGCTGCAATATTAGTGTCGTCGTCAAGAATCTAAGGTGTATCTAGACGTACTAGTAATTTCAGTGCTTCTGGGCCTGCTATGCTGAGCCCCAGGGCCCGTACAATGGAAAAGTAGCAACAAACATAGTTATGATTCGTCGGGGCTTTCGCTCCCGGCGTGAACCCGTAGGGACTCACGGGGTTGGTCCCCGGATGAAACCACTGCAGTCGGCAGCGCCTGTCTAGCCTGTAGAGCGCTCTCTATATGTGCTGCGTAGCTGAAACACTAACGGAATGTTGTCATCCAGCGCACATATGACTATTAATTAAAAAAACACAATACAAACTAATACACAGCTTCACACCTCTAACGAAACCGTAGGAACTGATACAGGGCCGCACTACACTAGCGCTCTACCCGCCATTCAGCTGCTGGATCGACGCATGCAGCCATTGGACAACAATCTACAGCATATGCTTCTGGAACAGCTGCTCGTTCTCCTTAATATATTGTGAACGGGATTGTTTAACTACAGAGAAACCAGAAGGCTGTGCAGGCGTCCCCTGGAGCCTCCAGTACCTGCGAACATGGACGAGCGAGGGCGCAGGCATCTACTGGCAAGTTCCTAGGAGTTCCGGCAACGACGGCGATTCATTCAGGATTAGTATAAATGACTGGATGTGAGCTATTATTGTGGAGCTGCTGTGTCGATATGATCCGAAAGTTATTAGACACTCGATTCGAGTCAGCAATGCCTGGAGCAGCGGCTCGTGTACGAAGTGCCTACACAGTAGCTAGATCTGCGTGGACTGCAGGCGCCGATATGGCCCCAAGCTATATATATAACTGGGTCCGTAGTACTACGTAAAACATGTCTTTAAAGCTGCCATAGCACATCACTCACGGGTTGGGATTGCCGGCTGGTTTCGCCGCAGGTCATCCGGTACATCTCCCCACACTTGAGGTCGTGTACGCCTTCAATAACGTCTCCGTTGTTATCCTTTGACGTTCCTTGCGGGATTCTGGGCCTACTGTAGTGCGTAGCACTACAACGGCTGCTGCCGTCAGGAGGTGAAAATGCAGCAGCTGAGGCGCCTGAACTTCTTCGACCGCAGCATCGTCGAAAGGACCCGTCATCACCCGTTAATCAGCAACGGCTGCTTTGGCGGCGCCGGAGGCACTACAGCAGCGGAATGGCCATCAAGCCAGACACAGCAGCATGGGGCTGCAGCAGGTACTCAAGATTGCAACGACCGAGAAAACTGACCAAAATGCGCCNTAGCTCTGGAGTCATTTGCTTCTGTGTCAGGGCCTTCCCGCATGTCTCCGCTTCCTTGTTCCGTTATTGTGTGTACGGTGGGAACTGAGTCGGGACTGTGGATGGGAGACGATGCAGGCGTCTTGCACACGTTAGACCAGGACTTTCAGCTGAAGTCTCTGAAGAGCTTCGACATTTGCTTTGTTGCAATGCATGCCGCCGTGTCGGCGAGCTCCATTGTATGTATTGGGTAAGGAAAATAATTCAGTCCGTCTGGATGTCTCATTTTTGTTCCTTTCGGCAACAGCTGTCTTTACCAGCCTCTACAACAGTTTGTGCTGACTCATGCACAGGCGAGATGCCCCTGCCGAAAAACCAGGCAATGTGGGTGCTGCAGTGGATAGCTCCGGACAAAACGACGACTCGCGTATTCGTCAAGGGATCCTGAAGTACAAATGCTACAGCACAACTCAACTGGACGCCAAGGGGAATCCTGTCCTTCTCCGGGAAGCAGGGCTTTTTTCCAAAATTCCAGAACAAGTTTTCGTGTGCTCTGACATCAATTCGAACTTCACTATGTTGGCCGTAAGTTAGGAAGCACGCGACCTTCAGGTTGCCTCTATGCCCAATCAAGACGCGA
>NW_013575385.1:0-1074 GCF_000499745.2 Eimeria mitis | reverse complement strand
TGTGTGCGTCAGGTTGGCACTGAGACTGCGGGCGTTTGCCTCTTCCGCGGTAACTTGTTGAAGGAAAAGACCTGCCGGTTGCGACTGATGAGGTATGTGAACCATAGCTGCCTTCTGTGGATGTGTAAGAACATTTGGATTCTCGAGGTAATCCAGTAGAATATCTCTTGCATGTTCATAAGCAGCGTGAAGTTCGTACTTTTCTGCCCGTTTATTTGTACATCAGTCTATGAAATGCCTTTATTTCAGGGAGAACGATGAACGTATTGTTAGCGTGCGTTTCCTGACATCACCGTCGGATGCCAAAATCCACTATATGCTTGTGTGCTACGCAAGCTCAATAACTTGTTACGCTGTTCCGCTCAAGGGAGAGCCCAAGGTTTGTCTTTGCTCGTCTTGGGGAATTCCTACATAAGTTTCGGCCGAGCATGAAGTCACTTAGAGGAAGATCACGCTGCTAAGCTCTTGCGCTGCCGTGCTTTTCTGTTTCGTACTGTTTTACTTTATTGACGGATTTCGCCTCAAAATTACTTGCCTGATTTCTTACCTTCTGCGCAGGTCTCCCACACGGACAGCGTGCCCGTTGGGTCTACTCTGGTTGTGAGCGCGTTGCCGTCGCTTGGCACGTTTGTTGTACACCATGATGAGGGGATATTTTGTGTCGATCCTGATCAGGGCAAGCGCTGCACGAGCAAACTCCTACCGGTGTATTGCATAAAGTTAGGCTCATTCTTGTCTAGGGTTATTTTAAGGAAGGGGAAAACCGTAGAGTTACATGGGGTTACATCAGTCGTCTCAGTAATGTACTGTTGGGTGTAGGCAATCTGTGGGCCCTTCCAGCCGAAGGCCACTGCCACGTCTTGGCCACTCACAAATCCTATATTGTCTCCGTCACGACGGAAGAAACCTCTACCGAGAGTGAAATGACTAATGCAGATGCGGCTGGAAGTTTGCGTCAAGCAACTGCGTCGTTTCCATCCAAAAATACGGTAAGTGCCAGTGCGTATGCTTTGCCAAGGCAAACGCCCTTCCACATCAGCATCTCATCTTCATAATATCAAGCTGCAGCTAGTG
>NW_013575384.1:1285-2448 GCF_000499745.2 Eimeria mitis | reverse complement strand
CTGCTGCTGCATACGAACCCAGTGAAGAAAGGCAGCAAAGGTGCTACGAGGGAGAAATCCTTATGACGCTCAAAGACAGCCCAGGCCGCATGCAGCAGCTGCTCTGGTAGGGGTTCTCCATTCTGCATTGCTGCTGCTGTTGCTGCTGCTAGATGCTGCAGCAGCGCCAGCAGCAGAGGCTTCTGTTCAGGCTGCAGCAGCTGCAGCAACACACATACAGACGAAGGCAGCAAACAATAGTCTTGCCGCTGCTGCAGATGCTGTGCTGCCTGCAACTGCTTCTTTTGCTGCTGCAGTTGCTGCAGCAGCTGCTGCTGCAGGTACAGCAGCACGCGCAGCAGCAGCTGCTGCTGCTGCCTCACCTCGACGAGCTGCGGATACACCTCATGATACAAATTGTTGATTTGCTTCACAATCTGAAGAAAAAGGGGACAAACAAACACACACGCGCCAGTTGCTGCTGCAGTTGCTGCTGCAGTTGCTGCAGCAGTTGCTGCTGCATTTGCTGCTGCATTTGCTGCTGCAGTTGCTGCTGCAGTTGCTGCTGCAGTTGCTGCTGCAGTTGCTGCTGCAGTTGCTGCTGCAGTTGCTGCTGCAGTTGCTGCTGTAGTTGGTGCTGTAGGCGCTGGTGCAGTTGCTGGTGCAGTTGCTGCTGCAGTTGCTGCTGCAGTTGCTGCTGTAGTTGCTGCTGCAGTTGTTGCTGCAGCTGCTGCTGCAGTTGCTGCTGCAGTGTAGACTTGCCTGCAGCAGCAGCTGCTCGTGTCGCTGCAGCGCTTCACTGTCTGTAGAGGAAGCAGCAACACGCAGCAGCAGGTGCAGCAGGAAAGGGTTCCTTGCTGCTATCACACCGAAGACACTGCTGCGCATGTCGAATGCTGCTGCAATTGCTGCAGCCTTGGCCTTGAGAGCAGCAGCAGCAGCAGCAGCTGCTGCTGCAGCTGCTGCTGCTTCTGGCGTCTCGCTGTTCGCTGCTGAACCTGTAGAGACATCCGTGCCGGTATTGGCTGTCTCGGTAGCAGAAGGAGCAGCAGCAGCAGCAGCAGATGCAGCAGCAGCTGCTGCTGCTGCTGCCGCCTCAGCTGCTGTGGATGCTGCTGCTTCTGCTGCATCTGCGGCACACAGCAGCAAAGCGACACAAACAAAAGGCGCCACTGGGGACATCT
>NW_013575383.1:2287-2358 GCF_000499745.2 Eimeria mitis | reverse complement strand
GCCAGTGCACCTTCCGCCCTATATCAATACCCGTCGGAATGTAACACATAATCCACATTTTGGGGGGTGAC
>NW_013575383.1:290-2003 GCF_000499745.2 Eimeria mitis | reverse complement strand
CAACATCCCTTCAACCATAACCTGCTCAACGGCCCCTATACTGTCCACACTTCAGCGAGCACAGAGCGAAACCGCATTCGCGCTCCATCCCAATAATCCCAGTGCGTGGCTTCCCTACGGCTTCCTGCGGGAGGAACATGCATACCCAGGACTTTGTGCATGTTCCTCCCAACCAAGACTCAACGGCTCCCCAGCTCATCTCATCCTAAGCATGTATCACATCGCTGCCCCCAAGCCGTGTAGACTCCCTACCTGGTCGCCCGCACTCCTTAAAGATACACCACCCCCCTGCGCATCAGACACCAATGGTCGCCAAACGTTCCATTGACCGCACAGCGACAATCTCAAAAACGGAACTAGTGCAAACATACCCACGGCTCCGCCTCATTAGCATTTCGTCACAGCTACCGGTGGCCACGCACTCCAATTCATTAAAAGTAGACCGCTCCCCCCTTTACCATCTCTCCATATGCTCTCAATGCATACATCCTGTGCGTAATCCCATTAGCCACTCCGTACGGCCCTTCCCATTTCCGCTCTCAATTCAACACCCCGTCAATCCTCGCCTAGCTCTCCCATGCAGATCACCTACTGAGCCACTCCCATATCGCGTAACAAGCTCTGGCACGAATGCCACGCTTGCTCGGCAGCCAGTGCACCTTCCGCCCTATATCAATACCCGTCGGAACGTAACACATAATCCACATTTTGGGGGGCGAAGTGCGTCCACAAATGTTCTGTAGCCTTGCCAAATGTCCGGCCGTTCCGTGGCTGACTCACAACCGCGCAACTGCCCCTACTCCGCGGCTGGCCATTGGGCCGCCGCAGAAAGGACAGTCAAGACAGTCCAGGCACAACAAAACAAAAATCCGCATTCTGCCTTACTTACATGCGGGCGACGCCTCACGCTGCACAAGCGTCATCGCGTGCAGAAGCAAGGCGGTGTGCAGATACACCACCCCCCTGCGCATCAGACACCAAAGGCCGCCACAGGTTCGACTGAACGCACGGCGGCAATCCCAACAACAGAACTATTGCCAGCACACGCACGGCGTCGCGTCGGTCCTGCAGCATTCCGCCGCAGCTGATGCAGGCCAATATCTCCAATTCATCAAAAGTAGACCGCGCGCCAATTTACAATCTCACCATATTTTCTCAATGCATACATCCTGTGCGTAATGCCATTACCCACTCCGCACGGTCGTTCCCCTTTCCGCTCTCCCTTCACCACCCCGTCAGTCATCGCATAGTTCTCCCATGCTCATCGCCTACCGCGCCGCCGAAAAGAACAGTTAAGACAGTCCAGGCGCAACAAAACATAAATTCGCATTCTTCGTTACTTACATGAGGGGGACGCCTCACGCTGCACAAGCGTCATCGCGTGCAAAAAACAGGGCGGCAGGCAGGACATCCTCCGCACCAACGCACTGCAAAAAACCACGACTATTCCGCTCAACATCCCTTCAACCACAATCTGCTCAACGCCTCCCATACTGTCCACACTTCAGCGAGCACAGAGCGAACCTGCATTCGTGACCCATGCCAATAATCCCAGTTCTTGGCTTCTGTGTGGCTTCATGCTTGCCTCCACGCATACCCAGGACTTTGCGCGTGTCCTTCCCATATGCCAACCAACAAATACACGATTCAGCGCCGTTTTTTAAGCCTTCCGTAGCCTTTGGCGCCCGCCACGCACTCTCAATCCGTCGACAT
>NW_013575383.1:0-172 GCF_000499745.2 Eimeria mitis | reverse complement strand
TATATATATATATATATATATATATATATATATATATATATATATATTTATATATATATATATATATATACATATTTATCCCGACGACGCGCCTGGCTGCACGGCACCACACGCACGGCAAGTGTAAGCCGCAGGCCACCCCGCGCCATCCGCCAAACGCCTGTCCCACCAC
>NW_013575382.1:2034-2721 GCF_000499745.2 Eimeria mitis | reverse complement strand
GCTTTAAAACATCCGGGCAAAATAAACCTTGCCGGAGCAACTATGTCCACGATAGGCTTTGCTGCACGTATAGGGTTGGCTTTTATTTGTTTTTGTGTTTTGCAAAACAGCAAAAGCGCAACGCATATCCTGTATCGAGTACCACTCGATACTCAATATATCGCAGCGCAACGCCAGCACAAGCCTGCTCTGCAGAGGCTACGCTCGGTGCACAGAAGACGGGGCACGGTACGCTCTGCCCCACAAAGACTTGGCCCTTGTCATGGTCTGGGATCCTTAACAGTTCGCTTGGCATTTAACTTTCCAGAAAAGCGCCTGCCGTTCACAGTAAGTCGAATATGGCTGTCTGTTTCCCAAACAGGTTCTTGGCGTCTATAACGGTGCAGTGAAATACAGTGCGCCTTTTGTCAGGTATTTGAGTTTGCCATTCACTCTCTCCCGTTAACCCTCTACGCATATCTGAACGCAGGATGTGCAGCTTAAAACCCGAGGAAGCCGAGCGACGCAGGTGCCTTTCTGTCGCCTCGTTCGGTGAAAAACGCATTTAAAATAATGGTTATCATCGCCAGTTCTTGCATAAGCGTAGGCGGTTGCGACGGAATCCTACAGGACCAGCCGAACCTTCATCGCAATACTCCTCTAATACTCTACCAAACATAAGAAGGATATCCAACATGACTGTTAGGG
>NW_013575382.1:1458-1934 GCF_000499745.2 Eimeria mitis | reverse complement strand
CGAACCTTCATCGCAATACTCCTCTAATACTCTACCAAACATAAGAAGGATATCCAACATGACTGTTAGGCGAACCCGAGGAGCTCTGCTACCCGTCATATACTCTCATCGAAGCAACAATTGGCAATTTCACGGCGTATGTAACAATCGGCCCTTAGCATCCAGCTGCGTTCAAACAACCAGGTCAGTGCGTCTCTCATACATCTGCTAGCTCCTCGGAGGTGCCGTCAAGCTCTATGAAATCAAACTCATGCCCAGGCCTCTGCACACGCTCTCGGCAATCACTGTGCAACCGTTCCCGCGATCCACCCATGTTGCCCATGCAGTGCGTCGCTACCCGCACGAATTGTAGGCTTCCGAGGCAGTCGCGAACACTCCTTCAAGGGTTAGCAATACCCCGCGCATCTGGCGCCAAAGCCGCGAAACGCGCCACCTACCGCAAGGCTGTAAGGCTAGGAACGGGACTGGCGTAAACG
>NW_013575382.1:1174-1358 GCF_000499745.2 Eimeria mitis | reverse complement strand
CATCGCAATACTCCTCTAATACTCTACCAAACATAAGAAGGATATCCAACATGACTGTTAGGGGAACCCGGGGAGCTCTGCTACCCGTCATATACTCTAATCGAAGCAACAATTGGCAATTTCACGGCGTATGTAGCAATCGGCCCTTAGCATCCAGCTGCGTTCAAACAACCAGGTCAGTGCT
>NW_013575382.1:895-1074 GCF_000499745.2 Eimeria mitis | reverse complement strand
GCCTGACCGCTAAAGCCCGTTACGCTCTTCCAATTCATCGAAAGTGTATCGTCCGCGTCTCTGCGTTCCCACCAAATGCTCTTAATCCGTATCCTGTGTCGCCGCTCAAGGTTCCAAGGTAGAGCACACACGCGGATGAGACGCTTGTGCAAAGATAGCAGCAGTTTCGTGCTATATAT
>NW_013575382.1:521-630 GCF_000499745.2 Eimeria mitis | reverse complement strand
TGTCCCACCACATCCGCCATGCAGCAACGTACCGACGCCGCAGACAAAACGCATGCAGAAAACATTTCTGCCGCTGCCTAATCGTCCAGTCACCAATGGGGCCGGCTTT
>NW_013575382.1:349-420 GCF_000499745.2 Eimeria mitis | reverse complement strand
CAACCTGTCATTCCTCGCTATTTACATGCACGCAACGCTGCGTGCTGCACACATGTCGTCTAGTGACGACA
>NW_013575382.1:0-205 GCF_000499745.2 Eimeria mitis | reverse complement strand
AATCCACAGTGCAAACAAAGTAACACGCTGCGTCTGGGCCAGTGCGCGTTACGCCTGACCGCCCACCTTTACCCCAGTGCCTAGAGCCCATCAGCCAGTCCTCCCACCGCTGCACATCCATCCACCAGCAACCATCACTCACAGCCGCTCTACTGCAAAGCGTTCAGCGGTTGCTTTCGCTTTACGGGTAACTGTGGTGAACTGC
>NW_013575381.1:2150-2361 GCF_000499745.2 Eimeria mitis | reverse complement strand
ATATATATATATATATATATATATATATATATATATATATATGTATATATTATATTGCCTTCCAGCCCTTCGGATGAACGGACCTGCAGCACTTGTGCTGCAGCAGCAGCAGCAGCAGCAGCAGCTGCTGCTGCTGCTGCTGCTGCTGTTGCTGCTGCTCAGTCTCGCAGCAACTCCTCCAGATCGATGTCTTCTACATCCGGGGCAGCTG
>NW_013575381.1:1269-1975 GCF_000499745.2 Eimeria mitis | reverse complement strand
GCCGTCACCAGCCCACGAATCATCCAGGGTAAACTCCAGCTCCTCTGCCCCAGCAGCAGCAGCAGCAGCACCTGCTGCTGCTGCTGCTGGTTGCGCTGCTGCAGCTGCTGCTAGTGCTGCTGTTGCTGCTGGAGCTGCTGCTGCTGTTGCTGCTGCTGGCGCTGCAGCAGCTGCAAGGCCTGCATGCGATTCTCCCCCAGGGGGCCCCCAATCGTCATCAAGGCTCAGGGAGTCCTCATCACCTGCTGCTGCAGCTTCTGCCATGGCTGCTGCTGCTGGAGAAGTTGCTGCTGCTGCTGCTGCTGCTGCTGCTGTTGCTGCTGCTGCTGCTGCTGCTGGGGCTTTTGTGTTATTCTGAGACGTTGGGGCTCCCCAATCATCTTCGAACTCCAGATCGTCATCTTCAGATGCTGCTGCTGCTGCTGCTGCTGCTGCTGCTGCTGCTGTTTCTGCTGCTGCATGCACTGCTGACGCAGAAGACCCTGCTGCTGAAGGTGCTGCTGCTGCAGGTGGTGCTGCTGCAGGTGATGCTGCTGCAGCAAGTGCTGCTGCTCCTTTGCTTGTGTCTGCCCCAGTTGCTGCAACTCCCCAGTCGTCTCCAAAGTCGAGGTCTTCCTCTTCAGATGCTGCTGCTGCTGCTGCTGCAGCTGCTGCTGCAGGTCCTGTAGGAGTTGCTGCTGCTGCTGCAAGTGCTGCTACTGCTGCT
>NW_013575381.1:0-957 GCF_000499745.2 Eimeria mitis | reverse complement strand
CTGCTGCTGCTGCTGCTGCTGCTGCTGGTGCACCTGCTGCTGCTGCAGGGGTTCCTGCTGCTGCTGCTGCAGGCGGTGCTGCTGCTGCTGGTGAGACTGCTGCTGCAGGGACTGCTGTAGGCGGCTGAATTGCAGGGGCTCCCCAGACAGCCTCGAAGTCCAGCTCATCCCGGTCAACTGCTGCTGCTGCTGCTGTTGTTGCTGCTGCTGCTGCTGCTGCTGCTGTTGATGCTGCTATTGGCGTTGCTGCCGCTGTTGCTGGGGCCTCTGCTGTTGCCTGAGCTGTCGGTGCCCCCCAGTCATCCTGTAAGTCAATATCCTCTTCTTCAGCTGCTGCTGCTGCAGCAGCAGGCGCTGCAGCAGCAGGTGCTGCAGCAGCAGGTGCTGCTGCAGTAGCAGGTGCTGCTGCTGGTGCTGCTGCTGCTGCTGGAGTTGCTGGTTGTGCTGCACTTGTAGCTGCAGCAGCAGCTTCTGGCTGCTTCCTTGAGCCTATCTGAGCTGTCTGTACACCCCAATCATCCTGAAAGTCAATATCGTCCTCATCAGAGGATGCTGCTGCTGCAGCAGGTGCTGCTGCTGCTGCAGGTGATCGTGCTGCAGGGGATTTTGCTGCTGCTGTTGCTGCTGCAGCTGCTGCTGCAGCTGCTGCTGCAGCAGGTGATGCTGACGAAGCAAGTGCTGCCATGGGTGTGCATGTCTGTACGTTTGCTGCTTGAAGGCCCCAATCATCCTGCAGATCAACATCCTCCTCTTCTGCTTCTGCTGCTGCTGCTGCTGCTGGTGCTGCTGCTGCTGCAGGTGCTGCTGCTCTTGTTGCAGCAGCAGGCGTTGCAGCAGCAGGTGTTGCTGCTGGCTGTTTATGTGTGTCTAGGTGAGCCGGTGAGACCCCCCAGTCATCTTTGAACTCCACATCATCTTCTTCAGACTCTGCTGCTGCTGCTGCTGCTGCTGCTGCTG
>NW_013575380.1:1083-2362 GCF_000499745.2 Eimeria mitis | reverse complement strand
GCTTCTATGACTTCGTGCTTACTGTTCAGTTCCTCGTAAGAATAACACACGCAATACACACTGTATACATGCATGCATCCATGCATGCATGCATGCATGCATGCATGCATGTATGCATGCGTGTATGTCTGTAGTACAAATTTCATTCCTTCTGCATACATCCATGCATACATGCATGCACCGAATTCTGCCCTGTATATATGCATGCACACACACACACACACACACATGCATGCATGCATGCATGTATGCATGCATGCATGCACGCATGCACGTGAAGAGGAGAAAGGTACGATGTGTGTTGTGTGTGTTTCAGGCGATGGGTAGCGGGAGCGTGGGTATTGGCTTTCGAATGAAGGACAGCAGCAGCGGCTATCTGCTGCTGCTGCAGCAGAAGAGCGGCAGCAAGAAGCTGCTGCGTCTGGATAGAGGAGAAGAGACAACCATCGCCGAGAGAAGAGACGGCGGCTACGTGCAGGGCGAGTGGCACCGCGTCAGGATAGAGGCAGCTGGCGGCCGCATAAAAATTTGTGTGGGAGAAGAGAATGAAACTGAGGCGGAGGTGCTCACGTAAGAACAAGTACACAGCAGCAGCTCTCGGCTGTAATATATTAAATAAATAAATAAATAAATAAATAAATAAATAAATAAATAAATAAATAAATAATATTTATAGAATGCATGTACACTTAGAATGATAGAATATACACAAACAAACAGAGATAAACACACACACAAACAAAACAGAATAACTGGCTATGCATACACCCCAATATATGTTGTATATACACCTCAACACAAAACATAATCCTCTCTGTACTCTGCATACACCTGAATACTATACATGCATCTAAACATTGCGTATACACCTGAAAACTGAAAAAATATATCCAGCTGAGAGCTGCCGATACACCTGAAAGCTGCCTATACACCCCACGCAAGCCCCAACTATCTTTTTTTTATTTTTTTTTTTATTATTTTTTTTTTTCAGAGCTCTTGACGAGAGTTTTGTTTCCGGGACGATCGCTTTCTTTTCTTCGGGGATGCAGGACGGGGTGTATTTCGATGCTCTTTCTGTTGAGGCTGTTGCATGCATGCAGCTGCAGCAGCTGCTGCCGCCGCTGCCTCCTTTTTGTTCTGTATTCGTTGAGAGCTACTTCAGCAGCGTCAGTGCTCTCTACACCATCATAGACGGCAGAGACAAAGGAGAAAACACAGGCCGCTGGGAATACAGAGTAAGGCTAATAATACAATACTTTATATATATACGAAACAGCAT
>NW_013575380.1:913-1065 GCF_000499745.2 Eimeria mitis | reverse complement strand
ATATATATATATATATATATATATATATATATATATATATATATATATATATATATATATACATGTACATGTATTTGTATGCATATATTATATGCATATATTCTATGTATTTTAATATGTATATATATGTATGTTATATGTATTATATATTA
>NW_013575380.1:0-862 GCF_000499745.2 Eimeria mitis | reverse complement strand
TATATATATATATATATATATATATATACCCACACACACATATATAAATACAACGCAACATGTGTTGTGTGTTGCAGGAGGAAGTGCGGGGCCGTGTGAAGGTGTTGAGTCAGCTGCATGCAGTCCGCGATGCAGCAGAAGTAGGCACCATCGCTCTACTCAAAGGCAGACGCAGCTGTAAGTTTATTTATTTATTTATTTATTTATTTGTTTGTTTGTTTGTTTCTTTCTTTCTTTTCTTGTTTGTTTGTTTGTTTGTTTGGTTGGTTGGTTGGTTGTGTATTTGTTTGTTTGTTTTTTTATTTATTTGTTTAGCTGTCGCTTTGCTTTTTTGTTTGTCTCCTTTTTCGTTTGTATATTCATCTGTTTGTTTTGTTCTTTGTTTGCTTGTTGTTTCTTTTTCTGTTTCACAGTTCCTTTGTTTGTTCTATTATTTATTTTATTGTTTTGTTTTTTTTTTTTTTGTTTTTCTGTTTTATTTTTGTTTATAAATATAAATATAAATAAAATATAGTTTAACTAAAATTATTATTATGTTGTTGTTGTTGTATAGTTGTTGTTATATTATCACTAGTAAAAACAAAACAACAACAACATAATAATAATTTAAATTAAACTATATTTTATTTATATTTATATTTATATTTATATATATTGTTGCTGCTGTGCAGGCCGTGTGGGGCGTGTGTCGGTGGAGTTTCTGGCGGAGTGTTCGTGTGGGGTTGTTGGGATCGTCTTTTGGTTTGGATCGACCGAAAACTACGCCACTGTAGAAGCAACACCAACTGAGTCCGTTTTTTTTTTTTTTTTTTTTTTTTTTTTTTTTTTTTTTTTTTTTTTTTTTTTTTTTTTTTTTTTTTTT
>NW_013575379.1:15202-16059 GCF_000499745.2 Eimeria mitis | reverse complement strand
CTGAAAGCGACTCCTTACTCTGCCTGCAGATATGGGCCTCCACAGTCAACCCCTTCAGTACCATCTGCTGCTCCAGAATGCGAACGCAACTAAAGCCCCCGGTCTGTACGGACAGACATCATGCGCCACTGGACGCACCCTCTGCCGAATATGGACGATACAGGACTACCACACGCTGTGCACCGTTGACACAGCATGCAGCATTGCGTTTTCCCTGCCACCATCTAATCCCGTACTACAAATGCGCAGCGCCTCATCTGCTCCAAACTGCAGGCGGGCATCAAGCCGCAGGTAGGAAGTGAACGACTGCATGAGCTACCCTACGCACCTTCGGTGAAACACAATGTATATTGCCACACGCCGTACTCGGCTACCCCCTACCAAGCAATCTCTGTGCATATCCGTTATAATGGCCAACAGGTAAAAACCCAGCTCTGCTTCAGAATGCAAACGGAGCTCAAACACCGGTGTGCAAAGACAGGCTGCCGCAGGCCACGCACAACCCATACATGACTTACCGCATTTACGGGGACACACAACACACCGCGAACCCATCTTTGTAGTCCCTCCAAATAGCAAGGGCCAATACTATGCAGACGGTGTACACCGCGCTGCTTCAGCAGACGAAATATGGCGCAAAATGCCGGTGTGTACAGACAGGCCGCCGCAGACCATTCCACTCACTCATTGTGATACACCCCACTACAGCCACACACCACAGATCGTGAGCGCATCCCGTTGCCCACCGCGTAAATGCCCGACAGCGTACCCAAACGGCCTTATGCACAGCGCTGCTTCAGGATTCGACCCTACCTCAAACAGCTCGTGTGTATAGACGGACCGCAGCAAGACACACG
>NW_013575379.1:12886-15071 GCF_000499745.2 Eimeria mitis | reverse complement strand
GAACGCAGCTGAGACCCCCCATAGCTACGAACAGACATCATGCGCCACTGGACGCACCCTCTGCGGAATATGAACGATACAGTCGCTGCGAACCGTTGACGCAACACGCGGCATGACGCTCTCCCTGCCACCATTCAATTCCATCCTACAAATCCGTAGCAGCCCTTCTACTCCAAAATCCAAATGCGCATCAAACCGCAGGTATGAAGAGAATGGCTGCATGAACCCAACCCTACGCACCTTCGGCGAAACATAATATATATTGCCACGCCCCGTACACGGATACCCCCTCACAAGCCTTCATTGTAGATATTCGTTATAATGGCCAACAGGTAAAACCCCAGCTCTGCTTCAGAATGCGAACGGAGCTCAAACACCGGCGTGCGAAGACAGGCTGCCTCAGGCCACGCACAACCCATCCTTGACATACTACATTTACGGCCACATGCCACAGACCGTTAACGCACCTTGTTAGTCCCTCCAGATACAAAGGCCCAATACTACATGGAAACCGCACACAGCTCCCCTTCCCAGACGAGCCCCAGCTGAAACTGCAAGTGTGTACAGGCAGACCGCTGCAGACCACGCTACGTACCGCCTGCGGTACACCCCACTACAGCCGCACACCACAGATCGTGAATGCACCCTGTTGCCCACCGCGTAAATGCCCGACAGCGCACCCAAACGGCCTAATGCTCAGCGCTGCTTCAGAATTCGACCCTACCTCAAACAGCTTGTGTGTATACACGGACCGCAGCAGGACACACAACGCACCTCCTGTGATACGCCGCATGTAGTCCCACAAACCGTACAGCCTGAAAGCGTCTCCTTACTCTCCCTGCAGATATGGGCCTCCACAGTCAACCCCTTCAGTACCATCTGCTGCTCCAGAATCGAACGCAACTAAAGCCCCCGGTCTGTACGGACAGACATCATGCGCCACTGTACGTACCCTCTGCCGAATATGAGCGATACAGTACTAGCACACGCTGTACACCGTTGACGTAGCATGCAGCATGCCGTTCTCCCTGCCACCATCTAATCCCGCCCTACAAACGCGTAGCATCCCGTATACCCCAAAGTCCATGTGCGCACCAAGCCGCAGGTATTAAGGGAATGGCTGCATGAGACACCCTACGCACCTTCGGTGAAACACCATATGTTTTGCCACACGCCGTGCACGGATACCCCTGCGCAAGCCCTCTCTGTATACATCGGTAAAAATAAATTATAGGTTAAGACAAGCTCTCCTTCAGAATCCGAACGGAGCTCAAACACCGGTGTGGGAAGACAAGCTGCCGCAGGTCACGCACAACTCACGTTTGACTTACCGCGTTTACGGCCACATGCCACAGACCGTTAACGCACCTTGTTAGTCCCGCCAAATAGAAAGGCCAAATGCTGCATATACTACATGGAAAGCGTACGCCCCGCTGCTTCAGCAGGCGAAGTAGGGCGCAAAGCACCAGTGTGCACAGACAGGCCGCCGCAGACCACACACCCCACTCATGGTGATACACCCCACTACAGCCACACACCACGGAATGTAAACGCACCCCTTTGCTCTCCGCGTGAAATGCCCGATAGCGTACGCAAGCGCCCTAATGCTTAGCGCTGCTTCAGAACGCGAACCTGACTCAAACCGTTTGTGTATATACACAGGCCGCAGCAGGACACACGACGCACTTTCTGTGATACATCGCATGTAGTGCCACAAACCGTACAGTCTGAAAGCGACTCGTTACTCTCTCTGCAGATATGAGCCTCCACAGTCAACACCTCCAGGAGCCTTCGCTGCTCGAAAACGCGAACACAGCTGAGGCTCCCGATGTTTACGGACGGACATCATGCGTCACTGTACTCACCATCTGCGGAATATGGACGATACACTACTACCACACGCTGCACGCAGCATGGCGTTGTCCCTTCCCTGCAACCAGCCAATCCCATCCTACAACTGTGTAGCGCCCCATCTGCTACAATTGCAAACATGCATCAAGGCGCAGGTATGAAGAGAGTGACTGCGTGAGCCACTCTACGCGCCTTCGGTGAAACGCAATGTATATTGCCACACACCGTACACGGCTACCCCCTCGCAAGCGCTCTCTGCATATACCCCTAATAACAAATAAAAGGTGAAGACAAGCTCTGGTTCAGAATGGGAACGGAGCTCAAACACCGGTGT
>NW_013575379.1:11232-12786 GCF_000499745.2 Eimeria mitis | reverse complement strand
TGAAGAGAGTGACTGCGTGAGCCACTCTACGCGCCTTCGGTGAAACGCAATGTATATTGCCACACACCGTGCACGGCTACTCCCTCGCAAGCGCTCTCTGCATATACCCCTAATAACAAATAAAAGGTGAAGCCAAGCTCTGGTTCAGAATGGGAACGGAGCTCAAACACCGGTGGGGGAAGACAGGCTGCCGCAGGCCACGCACAACCCATACTTGACTTCCCGCATTTACGGCCACATACAACACACCGTTAACGCACCTTGTTAATCTCTCCAAATAGAAAGGATCAATACTATGCAGACGGCGTACACCGCGCTGCTTCGGCAGGCGAAATACGGCGTAAAGTAACCGCGTGTACAGGCAGGCCGCCGCAGACCACGCCTCTCACTTTCTGTGATGCACCCCACTACAGCCACACACCACAGATCGTGAACACATCCCGTTGCTCTCCGCGTAAACGTCCGATAGCGTACGCAAGCGCCCAAATGCTCAGCGCTACTTCGGAATGGGACCCTACCTCACAGCATTTGTGTGTATATACAGGCCGCAGCAAGACACACAACGCACTTTCTGTGATACGCCGCATGTAGTGCGACACGCCGTACAGTCTGAAAGCGACTCGTTACTGTCTCTGCAAATATGTGCCTCCACAGTCAACCCCTTCAGTACCTTCTGCTGCTCCAGAATCGAACGCAGCTGAAGCCCCCGATCTGTATGGACAGAGATCATGCGCCAGTGTACGCACCCTCTGCGGAATGTGAACGATACAGTACTAGCACACGCTGTACACCGTTGACGCAGCATGGTGCTCACAACCAACCATCCACTCCCATAATACAAATGCTCACCAGTCCATCTCCTCCAAAATCCAAACGCGCACCAAGCCGCAGGTGTGAAGAGACTGACTGCATGAGCCACCCTACGCAAAATCGGCTGAGCATAATATATATTGCCACACGCTGTACACGCCTACCCCCCCCTGAAGCGCTTTGCCCTAATAACCGTTGTAATATCCTACAGGTGAAACCGCAGCTCTACTTCAGAATGCGAATGGAGCTCAAACACCGGTGTGCAAAGACAGGCTGCCTCAGGCCACGCACAACCCATCTTTGACATACTACATTTACGGCCACATGCCACAGACCGTTAACGCACCTTGTTAGTCCCTCCAAATATAAAGACCCAACACTACACGGACGGCGAACACCGCGCTGCTTCAGCAGGCGAAATATGGCGCAAAATGCCGGTGTGTACAGACAGGCCGCCGCAGACCACTCCACTCACTCATTGTGATGCACCCCACTACAGCCACACACCACAGATCGTGGACGCACCCCGTTGCCCACCGCGTAAATGCTCGACAGCGTACCCAAACGCCTGAAGGTTCAGCGCCGCTTCAGAATTCGACCCTACCTCAAACAGTGTGTGTATACACGGACCGCAGCAGAGCACACAACGCACCTCCTGTGATACGCCGCATGTAGTCCCACACGCCGTACAGTCTGAACGAGACTCGCTACTCTCGCTGCAGATATGCGCTTCCACACGCAACA
>NW_013575379.1:10698-11132 GCF_000499745.2 Eimeria mitis | reverse complement strand
TAGTCCCACACGCCGTACAGTCTGAACGAGACTCGCTACTCTCGCTGCAGATATGCGCTTCCACACGCAATGCCTCCAGTACCTTCTGCTGCTCCAGAATACCAACGCAGCCGAAGCCCTAGATCTGTACAGACAGACATCATGAGCCATTGTACGCACCCTCTGCGGAATATGAACGATACAGTACTACCACACGCTGCACACCGTTGACGTAGCATGCAGCATGGCGTCCTCCCTGCCACCATCCAATCCCGTTCTACAAATGCGTAGCATCCCGTATAGTCCAAAATCCATGTGCGCACCAAGCCGCATGTGTGAAGGGAGTGACTGCATGAGCCACCCTACGCACCTTCGGTGAAACACAATATATATTGCCACACGCCGTACTCGGCTACCCCCTCGCAAGCCCTCTCTGTATATATCCGTTACAATAC
>NW_013575379.1:10310-10483 GCF_000499745.2 Eimeria mitis | reverse complement strand
CAGACGAAATATGGCGTAAAGTAGGCGTGTGTACAGACAGGCCGCTGCAGACCACGCCCTCACTTTCTGTAATACGCCCCACTACAGCCACACATCACAGATCGTGAACGCATCCCGTTGCTCTCCGTGTAAACGCCTAATAGCGTAGGCAAACGGCCTAATGCTCAGCGCTG
>NW_013575379.1:9101-10210 GCF_000499745.2 Eimeria mitis | reverse complement strand
TACTACATGGAAACCGTACACATCTTTCCTTCCCAGACGAGACGCAGCTCAAACTGCACGCCTGTACAGGGAGACCGCCGCAGACCACGCTACGTACCTCCTGCGGTACACCCCACTACAGCCACACAGCCCAGATCGTGAACGCACCCCGTTGCCCACCGCGTAAATGCCCGACAGCGTACCCAAACGGCCTTATGCGCAGCGCTGCTTCAGAATTCGACCCTACCTCAAACAGCTCGTGTGTATACACGGACCGCAGCACGACACACAACTCACCTCCTGTGACACGCCGCATGTAGCCCCACACGCCGTAGAGTCTGAAAGCGACTCCTTACTCTACCTGCAGATATGGGCCTCCACAGTCAACCCCTTCAGTACCATCTGCTGCTCCAGAATACGAACGCAACTAAAGCCCCCGGTCTGTACGGACAGACATCATGCGCCACTGGACGCACCCTCTGCCGAATATGGACGATACAGGACTACCACTCGCTGTGCACCGTTGGCACAGCATGCAGCATGGCGTTCTCCCTGCCACCATCTAATCCCGTACTACAAATGCGCAGCGCCTCATCTGCTCCAAACTGCAGGCGGGCATCAAGCCGCAGGTAGGAAGTGAACGACTGCATGAGCTACCCTACGCACCTTCGGTGAAACACAATGTATATTGCCACACGCCGTACTCGGCTACCCCCTACCAAGCAATCTCTGTACATATCCGTTATAATGGCCACCAGGTAAAAACCCAGCTCTGCTTCACAGTGAGAACGGGGCTCACACACCGGTGTGCAAAGACAGGCTGCCGCAGGCCACGCACAACCCATACATGACTTATCGCATTCACGGGAACACACAACACACCGCTAACGCGCCTTGGTAGTCCCTCCAAATTGCAAGGGCCAATCCTATGCAGACGCCGTACACCGCGCTGCTTCAGCAGACGAAATATGGCGCAAAATGCCGGTGTGTAGAGACAGGCCGCCGCAGACCATTCCACTCCACTCATTGTGATACACCCCACTACTGCCACACGCCACAGATCGTGAACGCACCCCGTTGCCCACCGCATAAATGCCCGACAGCGTACCCAAACGGCCTTATGCACAGGG
>NW_013575379.1:8595-8723 GCF_000499745.2 Eimeria mitis | reverse complement strand
GCAGGTATAAAGAGAATGACAGCATGAGCCACCCTACGCACCTTCGGCGAAGCACAATATATATTGCCACTCCCCGTACACGGATACCCCCTCGCAAGCCTTCTTTGTAGATACCTGTTATAATGGTT
>NW_013575379.1:8362-8495 GCF_000499745.2 Eimeria mitis | reverse complement strand
CTACGCACCTTCGGTGAAACACAATATATATTGCCACACGCCGTACTCGGCTACCCCCTCGCAAGCCCTCCCTGTATATATCCGTTACAATACATCACAGGTGAAGACAAGCTCAGGTTCAGAATGCGAACGA
>NW_013575379.1:6995-8262 GCF_000499745.2 Eimeria mitis | reverse complement strand
CAACGCACCTCCTGTGATACGCCGCATGTAGTCCCACACGCCGTACAGTCTGAAAGCGACTCCTTACTCTCCCTGCAGATATGGGCCTCCACAGTCAACCCCTTCAGTACCATCTGCTGCTCCAGAATGCGAGCGCAGCTGAAACCCCCTAGACCTACGGACAGACATCATGCGCCACTGGACGCACCCTCTGTGGAATATGAACGATACAGTACTACCACACGCTGCGCACCGCTGGCGCAGCACGCAGCATGGCGCTCTCCCTGCCACCATTCAATTCCATCCTACAAATGCGTAGCAGACCATCTACTCCAAAATCCAGAAGCGCAGCAAGCCGCAGGTATAAAGAGAATGACAGCATGAGCCACCCTACGCACCTTCGGCGAAGCACAATATATATTGCCACGCCCCGTACACGGATGCCCCCTCGCAAGCCTTCTTTGTAGATACCTGCTATAATGGCCAACAGGTAAAACCCCAGCTCTGCTTCAGGATGCGAACGGAGCTCAAACACCGGCGTGCGAAGACAGGCTGCCTCAGGCCACGCACAACCCATCCTTGACATACTACATTTACGGCCACATGCCACAGACCGTTAACGCACCTTGTTAGTCCCTCCAAATATAAAGGCCCAATACTACATGGAAACCGCACACAGCTCCCCTTCCCAGACGAGACCCAGCTCAAACTGCAAGTGTGTACAGGCAGACCGCTGCAGACCACTCTACGTACCTCCTGCGGTACACCCCACTACAGCTACACGCCACAGATCGTGAACGCACCCCGTTGCCCACCGCGTAAATGCACGACAGCGTACCCAAACGGCCTTATGCACAGCGCTGCTTCAGAATTCGACCCTACCTCAAACAGCTCGTGTGTATACACAGGCCGCAGCACGACACACAACGTACCTCCTGTGATACGCCGCATGTAGTCCCACAAACCGTACAGCCTGAAAGCGACTCCTTACTCTACCTGCAGATATGAGCCTCCACAGTCAACCCCTTCAGTACCATCTGCTGCTCCAGAATGCGAACGCAACTAAAGCCCCCGGTCTGTACGGACAGACATCATGCGCCATTGTACGCACCTTCTGCGGAATATGGACGATACAGTACTACCACACGCTGCGCACCGTTGACGCAACACGCAGCATGGCGCTCTCCCTGCAACCACGCAACCCCGTCCAACAAATGCGCAGCACGCCATCTGCTCCAAAATGCAAACACAAATCAAGCCGCAGGTATCAAGAGACAGACAGCATGAC
>NW_013575379.1:6654-6929 GCF_000499745.2 Eimeria mitis | reverse complement strand
ACGCAACTCACCTCCTTTCGTACACCGCATTTACGGCCACACACCGCACATTGTGAACGCACCTTGTTAATCGATCCAAATGTCCAGTCCCAATACTACACGGACACAGTGCACCGCTCTGCTTCAGAAGGCGAAACATAGCTCAAACCACCAGTGTGTAGAGACCGGTCGCCGCAGACCGCGCCACCCACTTCCTGTGATACACCCCACTATAGCCACGCATCACATATCGTGAACGCACCTCGTTGGTCTCCTCGTAGATGCCAGGTACTGTG
>NW_013575379.1:6483-6554 GCF_000499745.2 Eimeria mitis | reverse complement strand
AACCCCAACTCTGCTTCAGAATGCGAAGGTTGCTCAAACCACCCGTGTGGGAAGACAGGCTGCCGCAGGCA
>NW_013575379.1:4379-6184 GCF_000499745.2 Eimeria mitis | reverse complement strand
TCTGCTTCATAATGCGAGCCTACGTCAAACCAGAACGTACTGGCTGTGTTACGCCGCATGTAGCGCTACAGTGCGTGGAAAAAAATCGACTTGTTACTCTCCCTGCAGATATGTGCTTCCACAGTCAACACCTCCAGTACCGTCTGCTAATCCAGAGTGCGAGCGCAGCTAAAGCCGCATATCTGTACGGACAGACATCATGAATCACTGCACGCACCGTCTGCAGAATATGGACGCTACAGTGCTAGCACACGCTGTACACCGTGGACGCACCATGGCGCTCATACTGCAACCATCCAACTCCATCCTACACATGCACAGCACCCCATCTGCTCCAAACTGCAAAAGCACATCAAGCCGCAGGTATGAAGCTACAAACAGCATAAGCCACCCTACGCACCTTTGGTGATACACAATATATATTGCCACCCGCCGTGCAGGGCTATCCCCGCCCTGCCATCTCTGTACATGCCCGATCGTGAAGGAGACTTGTTACAGTCCCTGCAGATATATGCTTGCACAGTCAACACCTCCAGTCCCATCTGATGCTCCAGAACGCGAACGCAGCTGAAGCCCCAGATCTGTACGGACAGGCATCATGAGCCACTGTACGCAGCTTCTGCGGAATATGAACGATACAGTACCAGCACACGCTGTGCATCGTGGAGGCCCCATGGCGCTCTCCCTGCAAGCATCTAATGTCAGCCCACAAAGGTAAATCCTCCACAGCTGCTTGGAGAGGCAAGCGCGCATCTAGCCGCAGGTATCAAGAGACCGACAGCGTGCGCCACGATACGCGCTTTCTGTGGAACCTTGCATAGGCTGTGGGACGGTTTGCGCCGTGGCTCGCCCACCGCGCATATAGTGTACCTGTATAGAAGTATATTTTGTTCCAGGATGTGTTCATAGCTTAAAACACGTGTGTCTATAGACAGGGCACAGGGGTTCCCTCGCAGACCTTTTGTACGACACCACACATGCCGCAACACATCAGGCAGCTGAAGAGCACCTTCCGGCCCTTATTGCAGATATCTGTTTTCATACTGAACTCGTTTAAAGCTGACTTGTGCTTCACAATGGGACTATCGGTAAAGCCGCAGGTGTGTATAGAGAGTCCACAGGGACCACTGTATGCCGCTCGTGCAAAATAGTACGTCGATTGCAACACACCATACACAGCGTACATGCCATGGTTCTGTGTCTATGCGTGTCCGGTTCTACACAGAAGGGACCATATCTCAAGCGCGAAAAGAGCGCAGGCCGGTGGGGTATATAGACAGGTCATAGGAGTCACCGTTCGATGGTGCATGTAGAACAGTTGCTACCAAATAATGCGTACTTTCAGCATGCTTGATACGTGCTCCTTTGAATACTGGTTGCTACCCCTCAGCACCTCCTCAACTATTTTCTTTTGGAAGTTCATACTTGCTGGGCGAAACGTAGAATGTCTTAGCACGAAAGGCGATTATCTCAACAGCGTGGCGGTAGGCGGGTGTACACTCCATGGGTTTCCGATAGAGGCAACATGCGCTCAAACCGTCTCTTGACCGATACGTAATGACAGTATGAACTGCATGCCCATCGAACCTAAAACAGCTTAGCTGACCTCGCCAAACCAAAGCACACATTCCCTGGTAACGGTTTGACGCAAACCCCCGTGCAGTCATTGTTGCTCCTAGTACGCATAGGGCTCCTGCTGCACATTTGATGTATCACTAATTCGCTGAGACGCTGAGATCGTTTGTGACCCCAAAGTCTGTCGTGCGGGGACATGTCAAAGGGTCGAAGCACTCAACCCCTGTAGT
>NW_013575379.1:0-4312 GCF_000499745.2 Eimeria mitis | reverse complement strand
TTGATCTGCGCGCATACATATACACATCCATCCCAGCCACCAGGCAGCTGGATAGGCAAACCGCACCCATTAAGTCGTCGAACAGACGTGCATACTTTCTTGGCAAAACGGCAAGAGACCGTGGTGTCAGAAAAGAATCTGCTCCACCCCAACCGCAGCGTACACAATCCCTCCATGCTCACACATGCATGTGCCCCACCGTCCCGCCAAACACTGCGCATAGTTCTATAGACAGATTGAGCTTATCACACGCAGAGCAATATAAGCCGATTCCAACCTTAATACCAACTGCAGGACGATGCAGCTGACTGCATGGGGCATCGTTGTCGAGTCGCTGCTTGCTGTAAAGTTGAACGACAATTGAAAGTGATCGAGGCATGCGGTGACATCACGTGCTTGCTTCACATTTGCCTTAGTCTTTCATGTTGCAGCACCACGGACACTGCTAAGGTCTAACGAACACCGGAAGCATCTTTCAAGTAAACCAAACACAAAACAGGCCGAATCTCGCGCCAAACCAGACGCACCCGCCTTCACGACCTGCTCTGCAACTTCAATGCTGTATAAGAACAGAGGAAGGTGCATTTTGTGATATCATTGCGCCGCGTACCATCAATATATACGCAAGCCTGTTTGGTTTTGCTGTTGCCTGCGGCTCGCCCTTCATTATTTTTGCCATCTGAGGAGCAGCTTCCACCATACATCACTGAAGCGGCTGCCAACAATACTTTGCAGTGTATACAAACCACCGCGTCGTCGCAGCTACGCAGTTGTGTTACCCAAAATATATGCATTTGCTTAATGGTTCCGCGTTATGCGACGTAACGTCCCTTGGTATGCCGCGGGGCGCCCTCGGGCACTCCAATCATTTGCAAAACAACTACAATCATGCATTAGACTGGACGTCAGTACTACTACTGGGTTTGCATGAATCATAACGTAGCCTCACTAGTGTCCTAACACGCAGTGCGCTGCAGATGAACTGCCTCTTCAACTCACAGTAGTAGTTTTTACTGTCATCCTACCCCTTTCGATGCTGGAGAAGAGCACAACTATGAAAAACAGCCACTAGTTCCTCTCACACTGCAACTCCACACGTCTGCATGCATGCGCACGTACATCCATGACGACGTCCAGCAGCGTAACACTATTCACAACCGTGCAGAGCAGATGATTTGTTTCCAAGGGCATACTGCCTGGGGATGGCGGCGCGTGACCGTTCAGCCAGAAAACACTTTGCCGCACAGCGGGCGTAGACGCGCCCGCAACTGGTGCATAATTCCAAGGTCATCACATGCGCAGACGTTCCACTGCTCCGCCAAGTAGTGAGTGTAGTCCTATCGACAAACAGGAACTATTTCCACGAAGGCAAGCATACCAAGTCCAAGCTTCTCACCAGCTGCAAAAACAGTTCAGTTGGCTGCGTGTGTCTCTTCTTTCCCTTGTCAGATTGCCTCTTGTTGAAAACCCAAGTTCAGTTGGAAACGTTTAAGATGTGCAGGGAGCACCACCTCTGTGCAGAACCACTGCATGAGTCCCGTTGGTCTCTGTCGACAACATTAGAGTGCTATGAACATTTTGTTGCGAGATGGGGCGAGCTCGACAACTCTGCATGCATGTGCCCATACATCCATGACGGCGCCCAGCAGCGTAACAGTATTCACAACGGTGCAGAGCAGATGATTTGTTTCCAAGGGCATACTTTCTGGGGATGGCAGCGCGTGACCGTTCAGCCAGGAAACACTTTGCCGCACAGCGGGCGTAGACGCGCCCGCAACTGGTGCATAATTCCAAGGTCCTCACATGCGCAGATTTTCCACTGCTCCGCCAAATAGTGAGTGCACGCCTATCGACAGACAGAAACTATCTCCACGAAGGCAAGCATACCAAGTCCAAGCTTTTTACAAGCTGCAAAACAGTCGAGCTGGCTGCGTGTATCTCTCCTTTCCCTTGTCGGATTGCATCTTGTTGAAAACCCAAGTACAGTTGGAAACGCTTACGATGTGCAGGGAGCACCACCTCTGTGCAGAACCACTGCATGAGTCCCGTTGGTCTCTGTCGACAACATTAGAGTGCTATGAACATTTTGTCGCGATATGGGGCGAGCTCGACAACTCTGCATGCATGCGCCCATACGTCCATGACGGCGTCCAGCAGCGTAACAGTATTCACAACGGTGCAGAGCAGATGATTTGTTTCCAAGGGCATACTGCCTGGGGATGGCGGCGCGTGATCGTTCAGCCAGAAAAACCCTTGCCGCACAGCGGGCGTAGATGCGCCCGCAACTGGTGCGTAGTTCCAAGGTTCTCACATGCGCAGATTTTCCACTGCTCCGCCAAATAGTGAGTGCACTCCTATCGACAAACGGAACCAATTCCACGAAGGCAAACATACCAAGTCCAAGCTTTTTACTAGCTGCAAAACAGTCCAGCTGGCTGCGTGTATCTCTCCTTTCCCTTGTCGGATTGCCTCTTCTTGAAAACCCAAGTACAGTTGGAAACGTTTGAGATGTGCAGGGAGCACCACCTCTGTGCAGGACGAGTACATGAGACCCGTTTGTCTCTGTCGCCAACATTCAAGTGCTATGAACAATTTGTCGCCAGATACGGCACTCATAAGGAAATACGTGGAACACTCACAAAGTGCACACTACTCTGAACATGCAAGAAAACAAAGAAAACCGAGTCCGGACTGTAGGCGGGTGTTTCACCAAAGTTAAAACACCCGCCTATAGTACAAATTCAGCTTTCTTTTGTGTTATGCAACAGCTACACGGCGAACGAAGGGTTCCAAGCCTTCTTTTTTGGACGCGCTATTACTTTCACAGTCTGCCTTGGTTTCGTCATTGGCCGCTGCTCTCCCTTCGCTATCCGCGTCCCTCGCAGAACAACATCCATAACGGTAATGGCCGTTCATACTACTCAGGGTTTGAGACAAATCACCTCGTAGTCGCTGTTTCTACCGCACATTGCGCCACACATATACTGCATTACCAATTGACTGAAATTATTTGTAGTGTCATACTATATCTCGCAAACAAATACGCCACCTTGGAGGCACCCGAACATTGTATATACCAAAGCTAGGCATGCCTCAAGCAACTCGAATGCCCACTTCTCATACTGCAGCTTCATCACTCAACTCGATAGATCTGCACGCATGCAGGCATGCGTCCATTGCTGCTCTCATACAAACTGTAGTATAACAGTGCCAACAGCGGCACCAAGCAGACACAATTACTCGTCAGCGTATCAGGAAAAGATAAGACAGCGCGGTAGCGCAATGCTAGAGAACGTTTCGCTACGCCGCTCCCGTAGACGTGCACATGCAAACTACATAACCCGCAGATGGCAGTCCGTTGGCTCTCCGCCAAATGGTCCTTATACTGCTTTCGGCGAACGGAGCTAATTTCGGTCAGGAGAAGCTTATCCAGCCCATCTTGAACACAACCTTCAGGATAATGCAATTTGCTGCATGGGATGTCCTTGTCGAGTCACTTCTTGTTGGGCTACCAACGGGAATCAGCAATATTCAACGCATACAGGAAACATCACCAGCGCGAGCCAAGCTGAGTGCCTGTTTCTCGATAGACTCGGGCTTCTGTGCTGGAGTGCTATGAATGCATCGTCAGAGACAGACCGCAACGGAAACTAACCGACAACTCCGATTATTGCAACAACTCCGAAGACAAGAGAGCTTAGCCAAGCACGCCAAACCTAGAACAACTGTTTGACCCACATTTTCGCTTTCTTGTGTGTCAAGAAATAGCTATACAATGACCTTCAGGCTAGGTGCCTTTTCGCATGAGCGCTATAGGGATTTGCATGCATTGTGGTGGTGGCAACGTTAGCCGCGCCTCACTCTTCTCGTCATTTACCGAACAACTACTATAATACGTAGCCGAGCGCGCCTGCAACACTACTAAATATTAGACAAAAGCAACCACGCAGTCGCGTTTTCCTCCTACCGCGTACCTTGCCGCAGATAAGCTCCCTCATTCTGTCTTTGGAACGCATATTGCAACCCCAAAACGCCGCGTCCCAGTAATTACCGACAAACAACTTTGGTTACATGAAACCTGAGAGCACCTTCGTCCCACGCTGGGCCTGCATAAATCTGCATGCATTCCCATACGCGTTGATGCCTGCCACCAGGCAGCCTCGTGCGTAAACGTTCCCAAAACCTGCCTCGAGAAGACAAATCTGCTTCGGGTGCTTTGAATTTGTTACAAACGGCAAATTCGCAAAGCTCTTTGCATCCCGGAAGTTCTGGCGTCTGATAACGTCCATACTTCCTGGCAAAAACAGCGCGC
>NW_013575378.1:1759-2453 GCF_000499745.2 Eimeria mitis | reverse complement strand
TAGGGTTTAGGGTTTAGGGTTTAGGGTTTAGGGTTTAGGGTTTAGGGTTTAGGGTTTAGGGTTTATGTGTGTATATATATTTCAGGTAGAGAAAGCAATGGATATACCCACATCAAGCGGCTCTGTTGCTTTCTCTATTTCTGACGATAAACGGCGAGCAGCCGTTTTAAATAAAAACGGAAAACTCTCCACCTGGCGCCTCGACGTTCGACACCAGGTCCGCATGCATGCATGCATGCATGCATGTATGCGTGCATGCATGCATGCATGCATGCATGCATGCATGCAGGCAGGCAGGCAGGCAGGCAGGCAGGCAGGCAGGCAACCAATCGATGCGTGTGGTTGGTTGTGTGGGGATGCATCCTAGAGCCAGGAATGAGAGTAAATGTAAACAAGAAACTCAATACAGAGGGTTTAGGGTTTAGGGTTTAGGGTTTAGGGTTTAGGGTTTAGGGTTTGCGTGTAGGCGGGAGAAGATACAAAGATGGTTGCGGAGACGGCCTTACAGCTGACTGAGCAGGGGAACACCACGCTGCGTAAGATAAACCCTAAACCCTAAACCCTAAACCCTAAACCCTAAACCCTAATTAGAGCTAGCAAAACCCTAAACCCTAATCCACTGTTCCTAGAGTACTACTACTGCCTCTGCAGCCTGCACTCTAAAACCCTCGTCACAACGGCTGCCCAGAGCAGA
>NW_013575378.1:1300-1659 GCF_000499745.2 Eimeria mitis | reverse complement strand
ACGGAAAACTCTCCACCTGGCGCCTCGACGTTCGACACCAGGTCCGCATGCATGCATGCATGCATGCATGCATGCATGCATGCATGCATGCATGCAGGCAACCAATCGCATGCATGCATGCATGCAGGCAGGCATGCATGCATGCAGGCGTGCAGGCAACCAACCACATGCATGCATGCATGCATGCAGGCAGGCAGGCAGGCATGCAGGCAGGCATGCAGGCAACCAACTGCATGCATGCATGCATGCATGCATGCATGCATGCATGCAGGCAGGCAACCAACTGCATGCATGCATGCATGCATGCATTCGTTGTATGGATGGTTGGATAGGGGGCGTTCGAAGTTTTTGTTTATTTT
>NW_013575378.1:0-1202 GCF_000499745.2 Eimeria mitis | reverse complement strand
GCGTGTGGTTGGTTGTGTGGGGATGCATCCTAGAGCCAGGAATGAGAGTAAATGTAAACAAGAAACTCAACACAGAGGGTTTAGGGTTTAGGGTTTAGGGTTTAGGGTTTGCGTGTAGGCGGGAGAAGATACAAAGATGGTTGCGGAGACGGCCTTACAGCTGACTGAGCAGGGGCACACCACCCTGCGTAAGATAAACCCTAAACCCTAAACCCTAAACCCTAAACCCTAAACCCTAATTGGAACTAGCAAAACCCTAAACCCTAATCCACTGTTCCTAGAGTACAGTGTGCAGCCTGCACTCTACAAACCTCGTCACAACGGCTGCCCAGAGCAGATTAGGGTTTAGGGTTTAGGGTTTAGGGTTTAGGGTTTAGGGTTTGCGTGCAGACTTTTCTCGAGACGGATCTGTGGTGATCGTCGCCAGCGGCAATTCGATTTATCTTTTCAGCTCAGAGGAACTGAAAATGATAAAAGTAAAAAGGGTTTAGGGTTTAGGGTTTAGGGTTTAGGGTTTAGGGTTTAGGGTTTTTAGGCTGCTGCATGGATGAGGGCCGAATCAGGGTCTAGGGTTTAGGGTTTAGGGTTTAGGGTTTGTGATGCAGGCAGTAGAGCACCTAACACCGCAGCCAATCGGGCATCTAGGGTTTAGGGTTTAGGGTTTAGGGTTTAGGGTTTAGGGTTTAGGGTTTGTGATGCAGGCTGTGGAGAACCTAACACCGCAGCCAATCGAGCGGCTTATCGTTGCGCCCAACAACAAATTTATTATTATATGCACAGTAAAACCCTAAACCCTAAACCCCAAACCCTAAACCCTAAACCCCAAACCCTAAACCCTAAACCCTTGTACATAGCAAGCGTGAAGCAGCACATGGAGCCAGCCCCGGTTCTATTGACCCCATATAAACCCTAAACCCTAAACCCTAAACCCTAAACCCTAGATATTTTGCGTTTGTTTTTGCGTTTGTTTAGAAGGGGATTCGCCCTGCAATACTTCGGCTGCCGCTTAGCGGATAACAAAAAGTCAAGCTGCCTATACACCCCAAGCTGCCTATACACCCCAAGCTGCCTATACACCTCAAGCTGCCTATACACCCCAAGCTGGTGTATGTACAGCCCAGGGTGTATGTACACCCCACGGTGTATGTACACCCCAGGGTGTATGTACACCCTAGGGCGTACTATATATATATATATATATA
>NW_013575377.1:2423-2544 GCF_000499745.2 Eimeria mitis | reverse complement strand
CACCAGGTTGCTTATTTAAAAAGAAAACTAGAAGTAAGAACACATAAACCCTAAACCCTAAACCCTAAACACTAAACCCTAGTTTTTATGTAAACACTAAACCCTAGTGGGGTGCAAACCC
>NW_013575377.1:520-744 GCF_000499745.2 Eimeria mitis | reverse complement strand
TACACGCTCAGGCAGAAAAACACACAGAACAGCAATGAAACCAGAAAAAATTTAAACACAAAACTGCTGCAGGAGCAGCAGCAACAGCTGAAGCAGCAGCAGCTGCTACAGGAGTAGCAGCAACTGCTGCAGCAGCAGCAGGTGCAAGAGCAGCAGCAACAGCTGCAGGAGCAGCAGCAACATCTGCTGCTCCTGCTGTTGCAGCAGCAGCTGCAACAGCAGCA
>NW_013575377.1:0-420 GCF_000499745.2 Eimeria mitis | reverse complement strand
AGTAGCAGCAACTGCTGCAGCAGCAGCAGGTGCAAGAGCAGCAGCAACAGCTGCAGGAGCAGCAGCAACACCTGCTGCTCCTGCTGTTGCAGCAGCAGCTGCAACAGCAGCTGCAACAGCAGCAGCAACAGCAGCAAAAACTGCAGCAGCAGCTGCAACAGCAGCAACTGCTGCAGCAGCAGCAACAGCCGCAGCAGGAGCAGGAGCGAAAACTGCAGCAGCGGCAGCAGCAACAACTGGAGCAGCAGCAGCAGCAGCAGCAGCAGCAGCAGCAAGAAGGGAGAGTGGTAGTTTATGGTTTTGTCTTTTTCAGGTTTATTAAGCAGCAGCAGTTTCTCTACATGGAGGCCCCATAGCTACTTCTCTCTCTTATATAAATATATATATATATAAATATATATATATATATATATATATATA
>NW_013575376.1:1074-2364 GCF_000499745.2 Eimeria mitis | reverse complement strand
TGATGTACTATCACTAACAAAGGGAACCCAGGGACTGCAATGGCTTTGACCCTCGCTGCTCACAGTCATGTTGCCAGCTCAGAGGCTCGGCTCTAGATCAATTTCTCCAAATTGATGCCCCTTCGCTGTCAGATGCAGCGGCGAGAATGAGAACGAATAAATGTCGATGAAAGCACTGAAATCCCTAAATCAAAAGGACAACCGCACAAATGTGATGGATAATCCCTTCATTGCATTGAATATACAAAGCCATCGGTAAATACTGGATATCAGGAAACAGTGACAGACAAGGTAAAAAGAGCTACGCAGATGTATACAGGTGTGGCGCGCAGCGGCCAGAGATAAGCAACAACGTAAATACACTGATTGACAGGGTAGAAGTAAACCTGAGGGGAACTGAGTGGAAGCGTTATAACTACGGGAATGCCACCGTGGCGTTCCTCTAGACGACAAGCAGGCGTTGCTTATTCCGAAAGAACCCGATTACCTAGCTGCATGTGATTTCACAAAATGGTTCTCAACAGGAGATTTCATATTCTAGCCACTTTCGTGCATTTGGCTATGCATATACACCAGATACATATCTACTGACTATCGGGTCCTCCTTCGTCCAGGTGCGGAGAGACTGGGATGCGTGAGTCCGCAATCTGCGGATAGTTCAGCTTTTCAATTCAAATATACTAAGGCAGTAGCGTTTGCGATGGGTGACGTAGGCTGGAATCAAACCACAGAACAATTAGCATTTAGATTCCAGCCTAGCTTCCAGAATTAGTAGTTGGGGCTGCATACGCTCCGCGCATGCGGCGACGAACTTAATATAAAAAAAAAGCCTCCTTCTTGAGATATCAAAGTCGTTGTACAGTCCATGTTTTAACATTTGCGCTGCCACAGCCTACAAGAGTAACACCCTGGGCACAAGGCCTTCGTTGCACTATGATTTCACGCGTAGCCGGAAGCAGTTGCGCTCGTGTCTGACTATTCCACTTCACCGCTACGCAGTACCCAGCAAACGTTCTTCACGTTTGGAAATCTAATATACAAACGGCAACAATATTATCGCTGAGCAGCAGCTACTACCAACAGGCATCTGTTTGAATAAGACCTGCGCGTATGAAGCCGTTTAGAGCCGGCTTGTTTGTGTGGTCTTTTTTTCAAGTTGGTACGTGCCTTTCTACACGCGGGCAGGTTGTCCGCCCAGCGTCAAGTTAGTGTACAACAAATATCTACTGCGCTAGCATATGCAGGCTGCGGTACACTGTGCATGCTTCCGCGCGATCAATTGCAGCAGGA
>NW_013575376.1:0-943 GCF_000499745.2 Eimeria mitis | reverse complement strand
TATGATGCTCCTCAGCTAACCCGGAGGCTTCAGGCGGTTAGGCTTGGCAGGTCCCAGCTGCAGACCCCACGACTGAAGCTGGGCTACACAAGTTACATCAATGGCTAGTCATGGATATGCATGATGTTTGAAACAAAAGAGAGTTTCAGATAATCTCCCTGGAAGTGTCGTCGCATTCTCCAAACTGCAGTAGTGCATCCTGATCAGGGTCTGCCCTCTTAGCGGGAGACGGCAAGCAGCTATTTCTCCGGAGGTATTGGAATAGGCAGGGTAGTCTTAGTGTGTCCAGCCAAAAGAACTTCTACCCCCAAAACAACTCATCAATCATGCCCGCTCGCATGTCGACTGTGCAGGTACGAGAGGCCCATAGGTTCAGCAGCAAACTGCATATTGTAAATTGCAGCCTCTCGAATAGAAGGATAATAAGGACGATAGTTGTTATATATAGGCTAAAACTGCACTCTTTCCCAGAGCGCATAAGAAGTGTAAAGCTACCAGACATTGGCTGCTAGGTTATCAACACGTTATCGGGGGAAGCGGCAATATCACAAAAAACTGTGCATCAAAGGACTGCAGCACGGCTTTTGTCTGTATGGGGACAATCGGTGGCCGGGTATACAACACAGGGAAAGCGAAGGCGTAACCGTATCAAACCCGTCGAGGGGATGGAGCGCATGTGCATCGCAGCGAGGAAAAACTCCACTTGCAACGTCCTGGCTGAGTATGAAGAAAACAGCGTAGGAAGTGACCCACACGGAAAACCAACCAACGGTCGGGGCTGCGGGTCCCACCGTCTCCCTTAAAAATGTAGCGAATACACACAGGAGACGGCGAATTCGGCATTCAGAACTCCCCGAGGATATGCCGATGGGCGCATTTTCTTCCTCTCCAACAAACCAGGCACCTGAATTATTAAAAGCAAAGACATGATAAAAACGGAGGG
>NW_013575375.1:1933-2455 GCF_000499745.2 Eimeria mitis | reverse complement strand
CACGCACTCCAGTCATGCCGCTCTCTGGGGCTCATGGCAAAGGCCTTCGCGTTAAGTGCTGGACCTGAAATGACGCAGTCTCGAGATTTTGCCTAAGCGTAGGATGCGGTGCTCAGGATCGCGAAGCGACCGCCTCACGCCCACTGCATGTGAGTGGCTGCGAACACGGCGTTCCTATTTCTCTCAAACGTAAATGGAGCTCGCGCTCCTCTACCTGACAGCCTTGCCATGCGCCACTGTGAGGGCGTGGCTCCATATACGTTACGCTTGCTTTGTTTGCGCAGATGGCCAGAAACATCGCGCTGGGGTCAATTTCGTCGCGTCGCCTGGGTATGCGCACTCTCTGGGGCGTGTCGGCAGTCGTGTATGCGGACAGCGAGCTACTATATCATGCAGGAGGACTGTGCCTGCAGCTAATACGTCCAGACGGACGGCAACACCTTTGAGGTGGAGCTCAGCAGCCGCATTCCGCAAAACTGCGCTTTTAAGCTTCCGAGTGGCAGGCAGCGCCGTAGAGTGTCG
>NW_013575375.1:1383-1900 GCF_000499745.2 Eimeria mitis | reverse complement strand
AGCTCAGCAGCCGCATTCCGCAAAACTGCGCTTTTAAGCTTCCGAGTGGCAGGCAGCGCCGTAGAGTGTCAGCGACCAAGCCAGAGAATCAGTGAGGCGTCCGCGGCGTGCTGAGGTTAGCAATATACCATGGAGCTTAGCACGCGGACGTGGAAGGCAGAGAACAGGCTTGAACACTAGGTCATGATAAACACAATGCATACTGGACCTAAGACGTGGCCCAGAAGCTTTTGCGGCAGAACAAAAAACGCCATGGGGTCCTTACCTTTCACTCGGTGGAAATGCGTGTTCTTATCGTGATTAATACTACTCCACAAAGAGGCCACAATGCAGCAATTCCGCTGGGCGACCGTGAACCTCTGAGAGCATGTAAACTGCGAGCGAGAGGAGGGAGCGTTGCACCTGCTGCTGGCAGTGCAAGGTTGATGCTGCACTCCGAGACGTATAACAACGAGTTTGTCGCATAATGGCAGTTCTCATTGTGTGCACGCTAGGCCCTCGTGCTTCGATATTGAGA
>NW_013575375.1:585-1283 GCF_000499745.2 Eimeria mitis | reverse complement strand
GAGGGAGCGTTGCACCTGCTGCTGGCAGTGCAAGGTTGATGCTGCACTCCGAGACGTATAACAACGAGTTGGTCGCATAATGGCAGTTCTCATTGTGTGCACGCTAGGCCCTCGTGCTTCGATATTGAGGAAGCTGCAGGGCGCATTGCTGCGTTCCTGAAGCTGTCATCATCGACATGATGTTCGTGAAGCGCAAGCGCACCAACTGTTTGAAACAGCATCAGCTCTAATTGTCATGTGAATAAAAGCATTTGCAGGCATGCGAAGTTCACAAACCTTTGTAGACCTGTTGCCCGCCTTAAGCGTAACTAACACCAATCTATCACGCCCGACATTTCAGCGCATTCCTGTTGTGAGCCTTTGGAAGCCGAGCGCCACTACCAACAGGATGCTCCGATAGCCCGTATACGCTCCATGAAACTCCTCATTAATACGCCCAACCAGCCTCCAACCACGTGTTGCCTATGGACGCGTAGATGTTACTTGGGCTCTTTGCGGCGATGCCTATAATCTCTACACAAATCAAAGCTTTCCTGATTGTCAAGAGCGGTCGGCGGACCAGCGTAGCCATAGACCTACGGCCTAATGGGGACGAACATGAACTAAAGAATTCAGACAGGATGAGCATCTGGGCACGCATCAGCTTGCACTAACATACAAAGAGACAGAAGAGTGACTGACAGGTATGGTGAGTCGTT
>NW_013575375.1:0-529 GCF_000499745.2 Eimeria mitis | reverse complement strand
GTAGCCAGTCGCCCTGAGTATGCTAGGACATGCTGGTATGATTTTGAATGTATTCACATGCACGGTTGGTATTTGACCACGAAGCAGTATATATTTGTACGGGAAAACGTACTGCCTAAATCAAAGTGGGCGGCAGCGGTAATGTAAGCGCTGTATATGCTGGTACTGCTCGGCGACTACCGGCAACGTAAAACCCAGAATGCCCCACTGATGCAGGGAACAAGCTCTGAGCAGCAAAAACGCATGGAAACAGGTACCTACGCTTAAAGCTGTCTACTTTCTCTACCGCCCTATCTGGTATACGACGGCCATTCGGTCCTTTATCAGGTATGGATATATGACGCTCCAGCACATGCAACTGAGTTATAGCTGTTGCAACTGGTAATATTTCTGCTGGTTGCCCTCCCGGTCATTGCATCCTGAGAACGCCAGAAACAACATCTCAGAGGTAACTTCCATATTCTACCTCTGCTCGCCTGAACTTTTTTTATCTGTTGCAGAACACTCCTGGTGTAAACGTTCAACGAGC
>NW_013575374.1:455-2365 GCF_000499745.2 Eimeria mitis | reverse complement strand
GATGCAGCAAAATCTGCATTTGTTAGTCTTTCAGGTCCTGTTCTTGAGGGTACAGCAGATGAAGAATATATAGGAGGATGGAATAACGCCTTTGGTATTACAAAACGTTGTGTAGAATCACAAAAAGAAGAAGCAGCAGCAAACATGCATCAGCTAATGAATTTCCGTCCTCTACTAAAACACCAGCAGCATCTGCTGCAGCGACGGCTTGTTGCTTCTCGTGCTGCAGTTGAATTTATTAGAAGATCAACGAAACTACAAGAAACAGGAACATCAGCAGCAGAACAATTGCAGCAAAGTACGATGCTTTTATATAAAAATCATTCTCTAGGTGAACTTGAAATGAAAGCAATACAAATCTCTGCACATGAACACGCTGCAACATTACTATTGCAAGCAGCCAAAGAGGTTCATGCTGCCGGTGTATATACACCTGAAGTCTCAGAATTAGAAAGAAAATGGCATCTTAGGCATCAAAACTTACAGGAAACTCTTGCTGCTCTGATGCAGCAGCTAGGCGTGCTGCGTGAATGTACGGATCTAAGGGAAGCGAAAGCAGCAGCAGAAGCAGCAGAAGAAGCAGCAGATCATCTATCTATTGCACTGAGAGAATTTGTAGATGATATTCGAGCTGCATTTACAGGAGAAGAAGAACAAAAACTAGCAGAAGCAGTGCAGCAGCAGCTCATCGCGAAACCTGTGCAGCAGCTGCTGCCGATAGATCAGCAGCCTGAACATGTAACCGAGCAAAGTAAGGGGTTTTCTGCAGCAGCAGAAGATACAGCTCAACATGTAGAGGAAGTTGCTGTTCGTTGTGAGCTGCAGCTAGTNGTTCGTTGTGAGCTGCAGCTAGTAAGCCTAGAAGGATCTCGGTGGGTTTCTGCTGCGCTGCTGAAGCGCAACAAAGAGAAACTCAAGGAATTGATGGCTGCAACAGAAGCAGAAAGAGGGAAAGTTGAAAATCTTTTAGATGACATGCATTCGCAGGGGGTGCAGCAGCAAGGATTTGAGGGGGTTCTAGAGGCAATCGATACAGCAGCAGCAGCAGCAGGAAAGCTAGCTGAAAGACGTACTGCTGCATGGCAGCTACAGGTAGAGGTGGAGATGTTGGTGATGCTGCAGCAGCTAGCAACAGAAGCAGAAAAGGTAAGCGAAGCAGCACTAGAAAAGGTTGTGGGTACGAGTATACTACAAGCAGCTGATTTAAAAAACATACAAACGCAAGAGGATCGCCAGAGTGCTGCAGCAGAGGATGCAAAAGCAGCAGAAACTCTGCGTGCTGCTGCTGCTGCTGTTGATGCTTTTGTTTCTTCATCTGTTTTTATACATCAAGGAGTAAGACATGCTGTATTAGAAGACTTGCTGCAGAAGGATGCAATTGCAGCAGCAGCACCAAGCCCTGAAATAGGAGATGCAGCAATAGCAGCAGCAGATGCAGAAACAGCAAAAACAGAAGAAGCAAAAAGAGAAGCACAGAGACGAGTAGATTCACTTGTAGAGGTTGCAGCAGCTATCATGGAGGTAACAGGAAGCCCGAAGCCTCAGTATAGAGGGGATCCAGCAACAGACCCAGCAGCAGCAGCAGCAGAAGCAGCAGCAGCAGCAGCAGAAGAAGCAGCAGAAACTGAAGACCCTCATAAACGACATAAATTGATAGAAAAAGCTGTAAAGGAAACCATCACCGCTGCACGTCTCTCTTGGTCAGGGGATGATGAAGCAGAAGGAGAAGATGAAGCAGCAGAAACACAAGAAGAAGATGATGCTGCAGCAGCAGCAACACAAGAAGCAGATGATGCTGCAGCAGCAACAACACAAGAAGCAGATGATGCTGCAGCAACACAAGAAGTAGATGATGCTGCAGCAACACAAGAAGCAGATGATGCTGCAGCAACAGCAACACAGGAAGCGGG
>NW_013575374.1:0-187 GCF_000499745.2 Eimeria mitis | reverse complement strand
AGAACCAGGTGATGCTGCAGCAGCAGCAACACAAGAACCAAGTGGTGCTGCAGAACCGCGATCACGAGCATCTAGTGTTTCAGCAGAAGCAGCAGAAATAGCAGCAGCTGCAGCAGAAGCAGCAGCAGCAGCATCAACAGCAAGTACAGCAGGAACAGAAACACCCTCAGAAGACGAAGATTTCTTT
>NW_013575373.1:1733-2546 GCF_000499745.2 Eimeria mitis | reverse complement strand
TATATATATATATATACTTTCTTTTTTTTTTAATATATCTATATACAGGGATGTATAGGTCGAGCTGGGGTGTATAGGTCGAGCTGGGGTGTATAGGGAGTGTTGGGGTGTACATGCAGCTGTGGGGTGTATAGGGAGCTGTGGTGTGTATAGGCAGCTCTGGGGTGTCTAGGCAGCTCTGGGGTGTATAGGCAGCTCTGGGGTGTATATGCAGCTGTGGGGTGTATAGGGAGCTCTGGTGTGTATAGGCAGCTCTGGGGTGTATAGGCAGCTCTGGGGTGTATAGGCAGCTCTGGGGTGTATATATGCAGCTGTGGTGTATATATGCAGCTGTGAGGTGTATATGCAGCTCTGGGGTGTATAGGCAGCTCTGGGGTGTATAGGGAGCTCTGGGGTGTATAGGCAGCTCTGGGGTGTATAGGGAGCTGACGGCGTTTGGGGCTGCGAGGAATTCTTCGGAATATCTTTGCGCCGTAAACTGCGCGTACTCTGCTTGGGCGTATATTTCAAAGGGACTATACAACCACACAAATATATATATATATATATATATATATATATATATATATATATATATATATATATATGTATGTATGTATGTATGTATGTATGTATGTATGTATATATATTAGGTACATAAATGTATACATATGTATGCATATATGTATATATACACATATTTATACATATGTATGTATACACGTATATATACATATCTATAAAGAGACAATAAAGAGACAATAAAGAGATAAAAGACAAAAGAAAAGACAAAGGAAAAGAAGAAACAAAATACAAAACGAAAGACAAAACAAA
>NW_013575373.1:1397-1679 GCF_000499745.2 Eimeria mitis | reverse complement strand
AAAAAAAAAAAAAAAAAAAAAAAAAAAAAAAAAAAAAAAAAAAAAAAAAAAAAAAAAAAAAAATACCTGAATCCAACAAATACACTTCTTTCTATTGTAGTGGGCAGCACAAGGTTATGGAGAAGTTCTCCATCTTCTAGGGCTTTAAGTGCATGCGTTTTGAGGAGACAGTTGAATAAGAAAGCCCCACAAATAGGCGCAGACAAAACAGCCTCGCAGCTTATACTTCCCCCGCTACCGATACCCAATGCGTCCATGCTATATACACACATATATACATAT
>NW_013575373.1:719-908 GCF_000499745.2 Eimeria mitis | reverse complement strand
ATATATATATATATATATATATAAGGCTAGTGTATTCGCTGTACTCTTAACAGGCTACAGTACTTCAACTCATGCATGCATGCATGCATGCATGGAAGTAATCAGACTCTTCTGCATGCATGCATGCATGCATGCATGCATGCATGCGTGGGTATGTGTGGGGTGCGGGTGAGGTGTACGTACACCTGG
>NW_013575373.1:0-619 GCF_000499745.2 Eimeria mitis | reverse complement strand
AGCTGCTTCGAGTTCATGGTCTCTGCAGCAGCAACAAAGCCCCAAACTTGCCGCATGCATGCATGCATGCATGCATGCATGCATGCATGCATGTTTTATGTGTTTATAAGCGATAGGAGAAAATGCATGCACGCAGATGATCAGACTGCAGCAGTATTTTATTAAACTCACCAAAAAAACAAAATCACACACAAAGAAATCAACAGATAAATATAAAGCCCCATAAAAAAAAATATCTCCCTGTGCATGCACACACTGCATGCATGCATGCATGCATGCATGCATGCATGCATGCATGCACTGTATGTTCACCTGAGGAGACCGTCTCCATCCAAGTCGAAGACATCAAACCAAAACCGCAAAGATTTCGGTAGAGTCACCTCGTGATACGCCAACACAAACCCTGCATGCAAACGCATGCAAACGCATGCAAACGCATGCAAACGCATGCATGCATGCATGCATGCAAAGCCCCAAAAATGCATGCATGTCCTGCTTCGTTTCATGCCGAGTTGAGGCCCCTCTGGTACCCATACTCATACATACATCCACGCATGCATGCACGCAAACATATATATATATATATATATATATATATATATATATATATATATATATA
>NW_013575372.1:383-1466 GCF_000499745.2 Eimeria mitis | reverse complement strand
CAGCAGCAGCAGCAGCAGCAGCAGCAGCAGCAGCAGCAGCAGCAGAAGCAGCAGCAGCAGCAGCAGCAGACAAGCAGCAGCAGCAGCAGCAGCAGCAGCAGCGGAAGCAGATAAATAAAATATATACTGATAGAAAATAAAATAAAATAAACTAGAACAAAATAAAATAAAGTAAAATAAAATAAAAAACAATAAAATAAAATAAAAACAAAAATGAAATAAGATAAAAATAAAACAAAATAAAACAAAATAAAACAAAATAAAATAAAAATAAAGAAAATAAAATAGAACAAAACAAAATAAAATAAAATAAAAAATAAAACAAAACAAAATATGATACAATAAAAAATAAAACAAGATACAATAAAATAAAAAGTAAAGAAAATAAAATAAAATAAAATAAAATAAAACAAAATAAAATAAAATAAAATAAAACAAAACAAAATAAAATAAAATAAAAAAAATAAAAAAAATAAAAAAATAAAAAAGAGAAAGAACCTACAAGCCTAGACGAATGCCGCCCGCTTTCTCCGCCTCAGGCAACAAATTCCTAAATAAAATAAAAAAATAAAATAAATAAAATAAATAAAATAAATAAAATAAATAAATAAAATAAATAAAATAAAATAAATATAACACATAAAATGAAATAAATAAAATAAATAAAATAAATATAAAACAAAATGGATAAAACAACATAAATCAAAAAAAAGAAAAAATAAATAAAATAAATAAAACAAAACAAAAACAACAACATAAGAACAACAAAATAAATAAAAATAAATAAAACAAAACAAACAAACAACAAAACAAAATAAATAAAACGAAATAAATGAAACAAAATAAAAGATAATACATCAGCAGCTTGGCTGCAGCAGCAGGCCAACGTCAACCGCCTTGCTGCTGCTGCTGCTACTCCTCGTACTGCAGCAGCAGCAGCAGCAGCAGCAACAACAACAACAGCAGCACCAGCACCAGCAGCACCAGAAGCAGCAACAGCAGCAGCAGCAGCAGCGGAAACAGCAGCAGCAGCAACACCAGCGCCACCACCACCACCACCAACAGCAGCAGCAGCAGCAGCAG
>NW_013575372.1:0-283 GCF_000499745.2 Eimeria mitis | reverse complement strand
AAAAAAAAAAAAAAAAAAAAAAAAAAAAAAAAAAAAAAAAAAAAAAAAAAAAAAAAAAAAATGAAATAAATAAATAAATAAATAAATAAATTAGATAAATAAATATATAAATAAAATAAAGAAAAAGAAATACATGCAAATGTAATAAATGAATGTAATGCATGCACACACAGACACTTTAGTGGGGTAATAAAATATATTTTACATTTGTCATAACATTTATATTTATCTTATATATATATATATATATATATATATATATATATACATTTATATATATATA
>NW_013575371.1:15465-16070 GCF_000499745.2 Eimeria mitis | reverse complement strand
TATATATATATATATATATATATATAAACTGCATGCATGCAGGGACTTTCACCCGTTGCCGGTGAACGGCCAGTTGCTGGGCACTGAGGTCCGCGACAAACTCGAGGTCACCAACTGCTTTCCTCTCCCACAAAAAAAAGTAAATTTATTTATTTATTTATTTATTTATTTATTTGTTTTTGTCTCCTTTTGTCTCCTTTCTTTTGTCTCCTTTTGTATATTCTTTATCCTTTGGTCACCAACTGCTTTGCTCTCCCACAAAAAAAATTATTTTTCCTTTTTTTTTTTTTCTTTTTTTGTCTCCTTTTGTCTCCATTCCTCTGTCTCCTTTTGTCTCCTTTTTTGTCCCCTTTTGTCTCCGTTTGTCTCCTTTCTTCTGTCTCCTCTTGTCTCCTTACTTCTTTCTCATTTCTTCTCTTGTCTCCTTTTGTCTCCTTTCACTCCTTTTGTCTCCTTTTGTCTCCTTTTGTCTCCTTTCACTCCTTTTGTCTCCTTTTGTCTCTTTCTCTGTCTCCTTTCTGTCTCCTCTTCTCTCCTTTCTATCTCCTGTCTCTTCCTGTCTCCTTTTATATATTTCTGTCTCCTCCATATCTCCATTTGTCTCC
>NW_013575371.1:14951-15413 GCF_000499745.2 Eimeria mitis | reverse complement strand
CCCCCCCCCCAAAAAAAAAAAAAAAAAATATATACATAATATAAATATATAAATATATATATATATATAAATATAAATATATATATATATATCTGTGTGTGTATACAGGAGGTGCTAGCATCTCTGCAGCAGGAGAAAGTATTAGGTGACCTTGAGGATAGAGTAGATGAGGAGTTTGATAGATACCAAGATAGAATGGCGGAGTTGATGCATGATATGAATATAGATTGTTTTACAGTTGGTTGGTATATAACTGTATATACACCGCAAATATATAATAAAGAAATAATAGAAAGTCTAGCGAACTATCAACAAATCGTAGATAGAGCTGTTCTTCTTGTTTTTGACCCCACAAAACATAGACAAGGTAAACCACCTATCAAAGCATTCAGACTCAAACCAGAGTTTCTCTCTTCCTTTCATGCATGCGAAGCTGATGTCACACAATATGCTAAAACTAAT
>NW_013575371.1:12894-14909 GCF_000499745.2 Eimeria mitis | reverse complement strand
TTTTTTTTTTTTTTTTTTTTTTTTTGGGGTGGGGGGTGTGCGCCGTCTGCTGCTCGTGCTGCTGCTGCTGCTGCTGCTGTTCTTGCTGCTGCTGGTAATGGTGCTGCGTGGGGTGGTGGTGCTGCTGTTGCTGTTGCTGCTGCTGTTTTTATGGTGATTCGTGTTGATGACTTAGTGGTTGTGTTTTTATTTGTGTTGCTGCTGTTGTTGCTGCTGCACCTGTTGCTGCTGTTGTTGCTGCTGCACCTGTTGCTGCTATTGTTTCTGCTGCTGCTGCTTCTGCTGTTGTTTCTGCTGCTGCTGCTGCTGCTTCTGTGCCTCCCTCATCAACAAAACGAACAGCATCAGCCGCCTCAGCAGCAAGAACAAAACCACCACCACCAGCACCAGCACCAGCACCAGCAGCAGCAGCAGCAGCAGCAGCAGCATGTATTTCTGTGTTTGTGTTTGTGTTTGTGTTTTTTTTTTTTTTATAGGTTCCTGTATCTTTGCGTAGTGGTTTTTTATTGGAGGCATGTTTTAGTGATTGGTTTGGTGGTTGTGGGGTGGTGGGTTTGTCTCCTTGTTGGTGTGAGTCAAAAGGAGACAGTTTACGTCGTTCTTTATTAAGTGTCTCCTCTTGTTTAGAGCAATTAAGCGAAGAACAAGATAAAATACAAAAGTATCAACGTGATAGTATAAGACAACAACAAATACAAAAACAAATGATAGAGAGAAGGAGACTAGAAAACGACCAAAGGAGACTCAGGGGAGAACCACTGCTACCCCCAGAGCCAGAGGGGCTGGCGGTGAGGCCCATTGACCCTCCCTCTCTTCTCCCCTCTATGCTTCTCGGCCAACAAGCAATACAACATGTAAAAGAAGTCTGTGATGCATGCAGAGACACAGTAGGAGATATGTTTCTACTCAATAACGCTGCGAAACCATGTAAGGAGACACTTGAATAAATATATAAATATATTTATTTATTTATATAAATATATTTATTTATTTATTTATTTATTTATACATGATGCATGCAGAGACACCGTAGGAGATATGTTTCTACTCAATAACGCTGCTAAACCGTGTAAGGAGACACTTGAATAAATATAAATATATTTATTTATATAAATATATTTATTTATTTATTTATTTAGATATATTTATTTATATTTATATATTTATAGTGCATGCAGAGACACCGTAGGAGATATGTTTCTACTCAATAACGCCGCGAAACCGTGTAAGGAGACACTTGAATAAATATATAAATAAATATATAAATTTATTTATAAATATATTTATTTATATAAATTTATTTATTTATTTATTTATTTATGCTGCGGGCGGAGAGATAGGAGGAGATGTGTTTCTACTCAATAAAGCCGCGAAACCATGTAAGGAGACAATTCAGTAAATATATATATAAATATATGTTTATATATATATATAAATATATATATATATAAATATATATATATGTATATATATATACATATATATATGTATATATGTATATATATATACATATATATATATATATGTAGTTGTATTTATATATATGATACGAAGAGTAATGAAATAAAAACAGAAATAATATATACAAGTACAACAATATAATAATAAAAATAACAAAAATAAAAATAAAAATAAAAATAAAAAAAATAATAAAAATAAAGAAAATAATAAAAATAAAGAAAATAATAAAAAAGAAAATAATAAAAAAGAAAAAAAAATAAATTTTGTTTTTATTGTTGTATTTGTTGTTGCTCTTCTTCTTATGCGGCTCTAACTGAGACACCCAAAAATAAAAACAAAAAAAACACAAACAAACGCATGCACATGACAGCTGCTGCAGCAGCTGCAGCAGCAGCAGCAGCTGCAGCAGCAGCTGCAGCAGCAGCAGCTGCAGCAGCAGCAGCTGCAGCAGCAGCACTTTTTCTGCTTTGCTGTTTAACTATAACAACGCCAAAGGGTTTATTATATTCCCTCTTCTTATACACAGCACCGGGTGAACCCCTGCTGTATTCAGT
>NW_013575371.1:11376-12794 GCF_000499745.2 Eimeria mitis | reverse complement strand
GCAGCAGCAGCAGCAGCAGCAGCAGCAGCAGCAGCAGCAGCAGCAGCAGTGGGGCCGCAACAAAGACACTAGCGCCTCTAATATAAGTACGCAACAGTGCTGCTGATGCTTTCTTCTCTGCTGCTGCTGCTGCTGTCCTGTTGCTGCTGTTGTCTCTGCTGCTGCTGCTGCTGCTGCTGCTGCTGCAGCAGCAGACTGTCCTGTATCTGCTGCTGTTGTTAATACATCTGCTGCTTCCGTCGATGCATGTATTGTTGCTGTATCTGTTGCTGTTGCTGCTGCTACTGCATCTATTGTTGTTTCTGCTGCTGCTGCTTCTGCTGCTTCTCCATCTGCTGGTGCTGCTGCTGCTGCTGCTGCTGCTGCTGCTGCTGCTGCTCAGACCCAACCTGCATCGCCTGCACCTTCAACAACCCGCGCGGCCGCACGCGCTGCGCTGTCTGCAACACTCAGCTGCAGCCCAGCAGCAGCAGCAGCAGCAGCAGCAGCAGCAGCAGCAGTAGCAGTAGCAGTAGCAGCAGCAGCAGCAGTAGCAGCAGCAGCAGCAGCAGCAGCAGCAGCAGCAGCTATAACGTGCCGGACCTCGCCGAGGCCTTCCCAGCCCTCCAAGCAGCAAACGGACGCCGCAGCACGCCACAGCAGCAGCAGCAGCAGCAGCAGAAACAACAGCAGCAGCAGCAGCAGCAGCAGCAGCGGCAGCGCAAGCCTCTCACTCTGGCGGATGTAAAGGCCAAAGGAAATAGGAACAACAGCAAAGGCAGCAGCAGCAGCAGCAGCAAAAGTATGCAGCAGCCACAGCACCACCCCTTCCCCAGCAGCAGCAGCAGCAGCAGCAGCAGCAGCAGCAGCAGCAGCAGCAGCAGCAATGTGTATGTGTGTGTCTGTGTCTGCTGCAGTCTGCTGCCCGCAGTGTACATACAGCAATGACCCCTCAAGGAGAAGATGCCAGCTCTGCGACTGTCTCCTCACCTAGTGCTGCAGCAGCAGCAGCAGCAGCAGCAGCAGCAGCAGCAGCAGCAGAAGCAGCAGCAGCAGCAGCAGAAGCAGCAGCAGCAACAGCAGCAGGTGGATTGTAGTTTATTTATTTATTTATTTATTTATAAATAAATAAATAAAGCAGCAAGTAATAACACTGATTAATAAAGGGAACTGTCAAATGCAGCAGCAGCAGCAGCGGCTGTTGCTGTTCCTGTATATGCTGCTGCAGCTGCTGCTGCAACAGCTGTTGCATCAGGTGCTACAGCAGCAGCACACATGCTACTAATGTAAATGCTGCTGCTGCTGCAGCAGCAACTGCTGCAGCAGCAACTGCTGCAACGCTTGCTGCTACTGTATATTCTGCTGCTGCTGCAGCAGCAGCATCATCTGAGCCGTTGTTGGGGGTCCCCACAGCGGCTGCTTCATCTATCAGAAGCAAA
>NW_013575371.1:10204-10963 GCF_000499745.2 Eimeria mitis | reverse complement strand
GAGCCGTTGTTGGGGGTCCCCACAGCGGCTGCTTCATCTATCAGAAGCAAAAGCAGCAGCAGCAGCAGCAGCACGAACTGCATGCAGTTTTATACGGCCCCGTATCCATGGGGGGGGCCCAGAGGCAACAGCTGCTGACGATATATAAGTGCTGCTGTCTCTATTATTTGTTGCTGCTGCTGCTGCTGTTGCTGCTGCTTCTGCTGCTGCTGCTGCTTCTGCTGCTGCTGCTGTAGCTGCTGCTTTTGTTGCTGCTGCTGCTGCTGCTGCGTCATTTGCTGTTGATAGTCTATTTGCTGCTCCGGCTACTGCATCTGCTGCTGCTGTATTTGCTGCTACTGCTGCTGCTGCTGCTGCTGCTGCTTTTTTTGCTGCTGCTGCTGCTGTATTTGCTGCTGCTGCTGCTGCTGTACTTGCTGCTGCTGCTGCAGTGATTGCTGCTGATGGAGTAAGGTGGGTAGACAGCTGCTGCTTCAATTGCTGCTGCTGCACCATTTGCTGCTGCTGCTGCTGCTGCTGCAGCAATTCATTAAGGCAGAAGCATATTACCGTTCGCTGCAGCACCAGCAGCAGCAGCAGCAGCAGCAGCAGCAGCAGCAGCAGCAGCAGTAGCAGCAGCAAAAGAATGTGGTAGACATTTCTTGACAAGGATAAAAAATTAAAGTTTTAGCTGCTGCTGCAGCACAATTTGCTGCTGCAGCAACTGCAGCAGCAACTGCAGCAGCAACAGCTGCTGCTGCTGCTGCTGCTGCTGCACCT
>NW_013575371.1:9162-10104 GCF_000499745.2 Eimeria mitis | reverse complement strand
AAAAAAAAAAAAAAAAAAAAATAAATATATTTGTTGCTATACTATCTCTGTCTCTTTTCTCTGTCTTTGTCTTCGCTGCCGTTCTCTATACCCCACACCCTCATCCAGGGGGGGGCCCCCAACTCACTTATAAAGGGGGCCCCCCAGCACCCAAAAGGGGGGGGGCCCCCCACTCAAACAGGGGGAGGGGCCCCCCTTCACTGACTATGGGGGCCCCCCCAGTTCACACAGGGGGCCCCCCATTCGCATGCATGCAGGGGGGCCCCCCACTTCATTCATAGATAGAGGGGGGCCCCCACCACTAACAAAGGGCCCCCAATTCAAACATTAGAGGGGGCCCCCCATTGGTAAAGGGGGCCCCCCTGCACGCCGTGGGGGCCCCCCTTTCAGGCAAGCATGCAAGGGGGCCCCCCAACCCAACCAGGGGCCCCCTAGTCAACCAGGGGCCCCCAACGCAACCAGGGGGCCCCCTGGTTGAGCTGTGGGGGGCCCCCAATTCAAACAGGGGGGCCCCCCTAAGACGTCATGGGGGCCCCCAAGGGCGTGATGGGGGCCCCCTTCATATTGTTGGTTTTGCTGCTGGGTTTATTATTTATTTTTATTGTTATTGTTGTTGTTGTTATATTATTATATTATGTTTAGGGTTTAGGGTTTAGGGCTTAGGGTTTAGGGTTTAGGGTTTGTCTTTTGTCGTTTGTTTGAGGCTGCGAAGTAAGCAGTAAGGGGGAGGGTTTTTCCCTCTGGTTTTTTTTTCCTTTCTGCTGCTGCTGCTGCTGCTGCTGCTGCTGCTGCTGTGTTTATGCTGCTATCCTGCTGCTGCTGCTGCTGCTGCTGCTGCTGCTGCAGCGGAGCTACACAGATAGGCCCCTGGGTGCGGACGCTACCCATGGAGGGGGAGACACCGTAAAAGGAGACAGATGAACAAACTGTGCATACACCCCA
>NW_013575371.1:2175-3610 GCF_000499745.2 Eimeria mitis | reverse complement strand
TGGGGTGTATAGGGACCTCTGCTGCTGTACAAACAAGAGCCCCCCAATCGAGTTTTTTCAGCAGAGAAATTAATAAACTTTTTTGTAGTTCTGTCTCCGTTGTGATTGTTGCTTTTTCTTTGTTCTCTATTTTTATTTTTAGGGGATAACCACCAGGACACTGCCGCCGGTTGCTGCACAAAACCACAAACCCTAAACCCTAAACCCTAATAAACCCTAAACCCTAATAAACCCTAAACCCTAAACCCTAGAATATATACATACATGATCAGAGACCTATGAACATCTATACATTTTATAAACAATTGCAATAAATACACAAATATATACAAGAGAGATGCATATAAACACTAGGGTTTAGGGTTTAGGGTTTAGGGTTTAGGGTTTAGGGTTTCTAGGGTTTAGGGTGTAGGGTTTAGGGTTTCTAGGGTTTAGGGTTTGTTGTGCTGAGGGTCCCCGTGCAGACGCTCACATTACTACTACTACTACTACTGCTGCTGCTGCTGCTGCTGCTGTTGCTGCTGTTGCTGCTGTTGCTGCTGTTGCTGCTGTTGCTGCTGCTGCTGCTGCTGTTGCTGCTGTTGCTGTTGCAGCAGCTGCTGCTGCTGCTGCTGCTGCTGCTGCTGCTGATGCTGGCTTACCACATGAGGAGGTTATGCGTGAGGAGCCGCATCTTGTTGAAGACCCGCCAGGCGCATCGAACGTAAACCCTAAACCCTAAACCCTAAACCCTAAACCCTAAACCCTAGACCCTAAACCCTAGACCTTAGAGTCGAATGCAAACCCTAAACCCTAAACCCTAGAAATAAAAACCCCTCAATATGAATACTACTACTGCTTGGGGTTTTCTTCTCTTTATACAAAACCCTTAACTACCAATCATAAACCCTAAACCCTAAACCCTAAACCCTAAACCCTCATCGGCAGCAGTAGGAGCTGCAGCGTTGTGTTCTTCTCCCTCCTCTCAGCAGAATATAAAAAAAAAATAAATATATTAATTTAATTTATAAATTATATTGTAAAACCCTCGTAAACCCTAAACCCTAAACCCTAAAAACCCCTAAACCCTAAACCCTCAAGCCGTGTGGGGCCCCCCCCGAGCGGGGGCCCCGCGGCTGCTGCATCTGTCCCCCTATCTATAAATAAATAAATAAATAAATAAATAAATAAATAAATAAATAAATAAACATTTTTATTTATATAATTAAAAGGAAAATAATAAAATTTGCTTGCATTCATATATATACAGAGAGGACCCCGATCAGCAGCAAGTGCAGCTGAGTGAAAACCCTAAACCCTTTTTTAGGGTTTAGGGTTTAGGGTTTTGGTCCTCTTGTTCTGTGCGTCACTGCACATATGCCTTCAAGGCTCTGCTGCTGCTGCTGCTGCTGCTGCAGCAGCTGCAGCAGCAGCAGCAGCAGCTGCAGCAGTTACA
>NW_013575371.1:1651-2075 GCF_000499745.2 Eimeria mitis | reverse complement strand
GGGTTTAGGGTTTTGGTCCTCTTGTTCTGTGCGTCACTGCACATATGCCTTCAAGGCTCTGCTGCTGCTGTTGATATTGTTGCTGCTGCAGCAGTTGCTCGTTTGCTGCTCTTGTGTCTGTCGTTGCTGCTGCTGCTGCTGCTGCTGCTGTTATTGCTGCAGTTATATTCCTGCTGCTGCTGCTGCTGCTGCTGTTGCTGCTGTTGCTGCTGAGCTGCAGCAGCAAGCAGCAATTTCTCTGCATATGCAGCCTCAGCCCGCCTCGGGGCTTCACGTGCCCATACACCCCAAACGCATGCATGCATGCATGCATGCATGCAGGTGTACATACACATGAATGCATGCATGCATGCATGCATGCATGCATGCATGCATGCGTGCAGGTGTACATACACCTGAATGCATGCATGCATGCAGGTGTACA
>NW_013575371.1:998-1601 GCF_000499745.2 Eimeria mitis | reverse complement strand
GCATGCATGCATGCATGCATGCATGCAGGTGTACATACACATGAATGCATGCATGCATGCATGCATGCATACGTGCAGGTGTACATACACCTGAATGTCTGTTGGGGCTGATGAAGAGGGAGACTGAAACGAATGAGGATTTGTTCTCCCTTTCTCAATTACTTAATAAATATTATTTTATTTTTATTTATTTTTATTTAATTATATTTTTATTTATTTAATTTTATTATATTTTTATTTATTTTTATTTATTTTTATTTATTTTTTATGTTTAGGGTTTAGGGTTTAGGGTTGAATCTTCCTGCATAACCATCTGCTGTTCCTGCTGCTTTTCTCTAACCCCATTTCAACTGCTGCTGCTGCTGCTGCTGCTGCTGCTGCTGCTGCTATCGCTGCTGCTGCTGCTGACGGGCTGCTGCTGCCGCATGCTCTTGTGTATATGGCTCCCCTTCAGCAGCAACCTGCCGCTCACCAGCTGCTGCCGCAGATACTCAAATGCTTCTTCTGGTTCATCCGTGAAGAACACCCGTTCTATCTCTGCTGCATCCACCATTCCGCTCTCAGCTAAAAAATTAAAATTTATTACACGCTGACACACACACA
>NW_013575371.1:0-658 GCF_000499745.2 Eimeria mitis | reverse complement strand
AAAAAAAAAAAAAAAAAAAAAAAAAAAAAAAAAAAAAAAAAAAAAAAAAAAAAAATAAAAATAAATAAAATAAATAAACTTACATTCCAGTAAGTTTTTCCGAGTAGAATGATAGGAATATCTCTTTTTAATTTTTGTGTTTGTTTGAGAGTAAGAATCTCCATAAGTTCATCGAGTGTACCTACACCTCCAGGTGCAGCAATTACAGCTAAAGCTGCATATGTCATCCAGAATTTTCTTGTAAAAAAATAATGGAACTTAAACCCTAAACTTTTATTTATATATTTATTTAGTTCATCCTCAAAAGGTAGCGTCATTCCGAGGCCCATGCTGACCCCTCCCTCTGTCTCTATAGCTCCTCTATTTGCTGCCTCCATCAGCCCGGGGCCGCCACCTGTACATACAGCTGCGCAACACCAACGCTTGTCTTTGTCTTCACAAACACCCCACATATGCTGTCTTCGTTTCTCGCTTATACACTCCCCACCGTATACACTCAATGGTAATTCCTCCATTATAGAACCTATCGCCTGAGATATACATACACATATATTTATATATATATATATATATATATATATATTTATGTATATATATATCTGTATATATATATATATATATATATATATATATATATATATATATATATATATATATA
>NW_013575370.1:391-2370 GCF_000499745.2 Eimeria mitis | reverse complement strand
ATTGTTAGAGTGCTTGTTTAGCTAGTTTACTACGTTTAATATCCATGTACTTTTGCTGCTGCTGCTGCTGCTGCTGTTGCTGCTGCTGCTGCTGCTGCTGCTGCTGCTGCTGCTGTGTTTAGGTCTTGGCGAGAGTACGTTGGTGGCCCTGTGACGGATGTAGATGAGGAGATAGAAAAATTTTTATCTACATTTGGTTCTTCTGATTTAATAAATATAAATAAAGAAGAAATAAACTCAAAAATAGTACACATTCCGTCAGCTGCAGCAGCAACAGTAGCAACAGCAGTAGAAACAGCAGCAGCAACAGCAGCAGCAGCAGCAGCAACAGCCTGCAGCCGCTGTTTTAAGGGTCGTAGTGTTGCTGGTGTATTTTTGTTTCTTTTGTTGTTTTATTTAATTATTATTTTGGGTGTTTTTATTTGGTTGCAACAAACAACAAATATTTCATTACATTCTAATAATAATATACATAAAAATAACGCTCTATAGTACCGAGGTGTATGTGCCTATACACCCCAATTTCTGGGGTGTATACGCACCTCAACAAAAAATAAAATTTATTTATTTCTTTATTTTCTTCTGCATATGACAACGTTATTTGAGTCTTTTATTCTCTTTTTGTTATTTTAAACAATTGCTTTTATATACAACAACAAAAAAACACAAAAACTTTTTGTTGTTTATATTGTAAGCTACAAAAAAACAATAAACACCACCACCACCACCACCACCACCACCATGTATAAACATTTGTTATATATATAAACCACCACCTCTTTGTTATTTATAAAAACAAAAACAACAAACACAACCCCTGTTTTATACATGTTCTGCAGCAACAAAAACATTCATCTTCTTTAGCTACCACCACCGCTTTATTATTAAAAACATCAACAACAACAACCACCACCCTAAACCCTAAACCCTAAAACCCTAAACCCTAAACCCTAAACCACCACCACTGCGTTATATAATAACAAGAGCAACCATCTTTTTAATTAGCCACAATTATTACAATTTAAACAAACACTAAAGAATAATATAAAAAAGAACAAAAATTTTATTATTATAAACAACAACAACCACCACCACCACCACCACCGGGCCGCAGCTGCCTATACACCCCAAAAGGGTGATACATAAATCTAGGCAAAAAAGAAGAAAAAGAGAAACTGTTGGTTATTTCTTTTTTTTTGTTTTTTATTGTGAATAAGTAATATTATTTTAATGTTATTATAATTTTATTTTGTTTCGTTGCTGCAACAAAAAATAAATATAATAGTATACAGGGGTATTGCTTTCTCTCTTCTTCTTACACCCCGTGTTGTTCTTCTTTGTATCTGAAAATAATAATAATTATTATTATAATAAATAAATAATAATTGTTTATTATTTTTATTATTTCTTCTTTTTGTCTCCTGAGTTGTGTTTTATATTATTTTTCTGTTTATGCTGACTTCAGTTTATCTCTTTATCTGTTTATCTCTTTCTTATTCTATCTCGTTGTTATTTCTGCTTTTCTACTACTATTTTATTTTATTTTATTTTTATTTATTTTATTTTATTTTTATTTATTTTATTTTATTTTATTCTACTTTATTTGCTTTATCATATTTATGTTGGCGTCTCTGTTGTTGCTATTTCAAGCAGCAACCCACCTAGTAAAAAGAGAATAAAAAACAGAAAGAAAATAAATAATAAATAAATTAATAATAAATAATAAATAAACAATGAAATAAAAGATGCTACAAGCAAAAAAAGAGAAAAAAAGAAAAAAAAGAGAAAAAAAGAAAAAAAAAGAAGAGGAAGCAATTCAAAAATCTACGGTGTCTGTACAGCTCAAAAACAACACCTTCTGGTGATAGCCTCCATCTTTGTTTTTTATTTTTTATTTTTGTTTATCTTTTATGCGATGACGCAGCAGACAGAACAAAGCAACACATACACAGACAAACAACAACAACAAACACGCAACA
>NW_013575370.1:0-368 GCF_000499745.2 Eimeria mitis | reverse complement strand
CAGCAGCAGCAGCAGCAGCCGCAACAGCAGCAGCAGCGGCAGCCGCAACAGCAGCAGCAGCAGCAGCAGCAGCAGCAGCAAAAGAAGCAGCAGCGCTGCTTATAAGCCTTTCACCGCCTCAGCTGCAACACAGCCAAATGCACCTCAACAACAAAAAGGAGAAATAAAAAAAAAAAAAAATAAAATAATAAAGACAGAGAAAACAACTCCGTCTTTTTTTCTTTCTTCTTCCTCTCTTCTGCTGTCCCTATACTAGCAAGCATTGAAATATATATATATTATATATATAGCTTTTATAGTATATATAATATATATTTTTCATGTTGTATATATATATATATATATATATATATATATATATATATATA
>NW_013575369.1:2530-2732 GCF_000499745.2 Eimeria mitis | reverse complement strand
TAAATTTTATTCTATAAAGGGCAAGGCGAAGGCCCGTTATTTGTTTATATTAAACAAAACAAACAACCGGGTTTATTTATTTATTTATTTATTTTCATAAAAGTAAATAAAAAAAGAGACAAACAAACAAACAAATAAAAATGAAAAATAAACAAATAAACAAACAAATAAGCAAATAAATAAAATGTACAAAAGTAAAGAA
>NW_013575369.1:2203-2430 GCF_000499745.2 Eimeria mitis | reverse complement strand
TAAATTTTATTCTATAAAGGGCAAGGCGAAGGCCCGTTATTTGTTTATATTAAACAAAACAAACAACCGGCTATATTTACTTATTTATTTATTTTCATAAAAGTAAATTAAAAAAAGAGACAAACAAACAAATAAATAAAAATAAAAAATAAACAAATAAACAAACAAATAAGCAAATAAACAATATAAGCAAGTAAACAAACAAAAAAATACGTAAATAAAGAGGC
>NW_013575369.1:2021-2179 GCF_000499745.2 Eimeria mitis | reverse complement strand
CGGGAATCGAACCCGGGTCACCTCGATGGCAACGAGGTATTCTACCACTAGACCACAAACGCTTGTGAACCGGTGGTTATATATTTTCTATATTTATTTTTTAATTTGTAAATAAATATAAATATATATTTTTTTTAATTTTATTTGCATGCAATCAT
>NW_013575369.1:1636-1921 GCF_000499745.2 Eimeria mitis | reverse complement strand
CGGGAATCGAACCCGGGTCACCTCGATGGCAACGAGGTATTCTACCACTAGACCACAAACGCTTGTGAACTGGTGGTTATATATTTTCTATATTTATTTTTTAATTTATATATAAATATAAATATATATTTTTTTTAATTTTATTTGCATGCATTCATATATAAATAAATAAATAACTTTTCTCTGTTGTTTCCTTCTATACACACCACCATAAACCCCAAATCCTAATCCTTAATATATATAGGTATACATACATATATATAATATATATACATATAAATATAC
>NW_013575369.1:554-1536 GCF_000499745.2 Eimeria mitis | reverse complement strand
CTTTTCTCTGTTGTTTCCTTCTATACACACCACCATAAACCCCAAATCCTAATCCTTAATATATATAGGTGTACATACATATATATAATATATATACATATAAATATGTATGTATGTATATATATTTATACATACATTTATATATTATATATACATATTTATAAATTTATATATTTATATATTTATATATATTTTTTTGTATTTATATATTCACCTGCAAGGGGCCCGCGGGTGTCTGCGTGTACACCCCGTGTGCTAGGTCTTGGTGGGGGTGTTGATGCTTCTAGCTGAGCTAAATAGAAACAAAAAAACAAAAAAAGTTTTAATATTTTAATTAAAATAAAAAAATACAAAAATTTATTTTATTTTAATTGAAATATACAGCTGCCTCGTCGGCAACAGCCACAGGAGGTGAATAAACAAAAAGTTTTTGTGTTTTTTTTGTTAATTAATAAATAAATTATATATTTATTTATTTATTTTTTATTTTTTATTTATTTATTTTATTTATTTTCTCCGTTTTCTCTCTATAAATGCAATGCAACACCATCAAGGAGCGGTGCTGCTCTTGCCGAGCCTGCTGCTGCTGCTGCTGCTGCTGCTGCTGCAGCAGCAGCTGCTGCTGCAGCGTGTATTTATCTGGGGTGTATATGCATATATTGAGTATATTTTTTAATTTATAATAATTATTTATTATTTATTTTTATTTTCTTAATTTATTTTAATAATATATTAAAATTTTTATACAAAAATGTTTCAGAGTCCTTCTCTATAAACCGCCCCCGGACCGCTGGGGCCGGACCGGAGGGGTCCTGCTGCAGCCAGCAGCAGCAGCAGCTGCTGTTTCTTCTCTTTTTATTTTTTTATTTAAATAAATAAATAAATAAATAAATAAATAAATAAACTCTTCAGCGTATACATCTTCTTTCTATTAAACAGAAAACACAAAACAAACAACTCAAACCCTCAGCTCGCAGTGAAC
>NW_013575369.1:357-428 GCF_000499745.2 Eimeria mitis | reverse complement strand
CAAACAACTCAAACCCTCAGCTCGCAGTGAACCAGCAGCAGCAGTTGCAGTTGCATGCAGCAGCAGCAGCT
>NW_013575369.1:0-257 GCF_000499745.2 Eimeria mitis | reverse complement strand
GCAGCAGCTGCTGTTTCTTCTCTTTTTATTTTTTTATTTAAATAAATAAATAAATAAATAAATAAATAAACTCTTTAGCGTATACATCTTCTTTCTATTAAACAGAAAACACAAAACAAACAACTCAAACCCTCAGCTCGCAGTGAACCAGCAGCAGCAGTTGCAGTTGCATGCAGCAGCAGCAGCAGCAGCTGCTGCTGCTGCTGTTTTTTTTCTTGATATATAATACTTTCTGCTGCAGCAACTTGCTGCTGTGT
>NW_013575368.1:847-1628 GCF_000499745.2 Eimeria mitis | reverse complement strand
GTAAACCCTAAACCCCAGATCCTAGATGAGCTATATCCTTAGCTCTTTTTTTGCTAGGTAAGGGACCACCAGTTAGGGTTTAGGGTTTAGGGTTTAGGGTTTAGGGTTTGTGAGGGTTTTGGTGCAGGTCAACATGAGGCCGAAGCTGAAAGCCCAAGAACTGAAATTCTCTCTCTCTAACACTCGCTTCTTTGAATGTGCTCTTTGCATGCCCCCCAATGTGAGGGTTTAGGGTTTAGGGTTTAGGGTTTAGGGTTTAGGGTTTAGGGTTTAGGGTTTAGGGTGTATTGTGTTCCGTTGGTGTAGCTACCGTAGACCCAAGTCAAACGGGTGAGGGTTTAGGGTTACAAGGGTTTAGGGTTTAGGGTTTAGGGTTTAGGGTTTAGAGTGTTTGTGCAGCCTGAAGCACGTGAAACACAGCTTGGCGAGTTTGGCGCCGATAAGAAAACCCAACACCTCAACGTAGGTTAAAGTTTAGGGTTTAGGGTTTTAAGGGTTTAGGGTTTTAAGGGGTTTAGGGTTTAGGGTTTAGGGTTTTAAGGGTTTAGGGTTTAGGGTTTACAGCGATAATCCACCAGCAACCCCCAAGCCCCCTTATTCATTCTCCACTCCCCAAACCCCACTCCCCAAACCCCAGACCCCAGACCCCAGACCCCAGACTCCAGGGCCTAGGGTTTAGGGTTTAGGGTTTAGGGTTTAGGGTTTGCAGGCGTTGCTGGCCCCGCGGGCGTGGAGCCTCCCCATAAGCATTTCTTCTGAGGCCTTTCTTTGTCGTTTCTTC
>NW_013575368.1:345-747 GCF_000499745.2 Eimeria mitis | reverse complement strand
TTTAGGGTTTAGGGTTTAGGGTTTAGGGTTTGCAGGCGTTGCTGGCCCCGCGGGCGTGGAGCCTCCCCATCAACATTTCTTCTGAGGCCTTTCTTTGTCGTTTCTTTGGCGGCCAAAAAACTGTATTTTATAAAAACGCAAAACTACAGGAATTCTCACCATACTCTCAAGTCAAACCCTAAACCCTAAACCCTAAACCCTAAACCCTAAACCCTAAACCCTAGTTGGTTGGGGGGTGGTAGTTTACAGTTGCTGAGAAAAAAATCCACGCGGTTTTAATCGGAGAGGGGAAATTACTAGGGTTTAGGGTTTAGGGTTTAGGGTTTAGCTGAAACCACCCTATGCACAAAACCCTAAACAACCAACCCCAAACCCTAAACCCTAAACCCTAAACCCTAAACC
>NW_013575367.1:1521-2373 GCF_000499745.2 Eimeria mitis | reverse complement strand
GTGCGAAAACGCAGGCATGGACAACCCGTATTTGAAACTGCCGGCCGCATACGGATGTGAGGTGGTGATGACGCGCAAATCACTGTCAGCGTGATCACGCGCAAATCACTGTCAGCGTCTAATAATTCTAACTGCATACGTACATCCTGCACCACGCAATTATGGGGTAGAGACAAGTGCGTCCTGCACATTATTCCCGGGCTGATGACTTTTGTACTGCTCGTAGGCGTCACGCTTTCTTTGTCTCCTCGTTTCGCAGAACAGCGGGAAAAAGCGATCCATCAAACAAACGTGCCCCCAGCAGGCCAGCTCATGCACAAGCCAGAATCCCCAGAAGTCAAAACCCAATGATTCATCTTGCACAGCCAACACTACGCTACTAGATGGACACTCAACAACGAATCTCCTCAACGGAGTGGCAGATTCACCAGAAACCCACTGCACTGCACTATAGAAGCTCAGTTATTGACAACCCTCACTTTGGGACTGTTGATCACATGCACGAATGCGCGACGGTGACAAGCGCTTCCACCATCCGATATCCGTCAGCCTCTCGTCATTCCATGTCTTAGCGCACTTTCTGCACCGCGCAACAATTTGCTGCAGATAAGGCCGCGGTGCGCAATAATCTTGCGCTGCCGAGATTTGTGCTGATCGTGGTAACCGCGCGTCTGCTGTCCAGCAGTTTCATAGAGCAGCAGACAAAACCAATAGATTTGACAAGCGTGTCTATCTGGCGGCAGCTTGCGCAGGCCAAAACACTCCAACTTCGAAACCCAATGATCCACCTTGCAAGACGAGCTCTACAACAGAACGGCTAAACAACGAACTTATCCAAAAGAGTGGCAGATT
>NW_013575367.1:450-1321 GCF_000499745.2 Eimeria mitis | reverse complement strand
TTGTGCTGACCGCGGTCGTCACCCGTCCGCCGTCGCATAGCTTCATAGAGCAGCGGAAGAAGTAGATGAAGCAAACGAGCGTGTGTAGTAGGCCCATGTGGGCAGAGGCTCCAAGCTGCAGACATCAAAACCCAATTCTCATCCTGCAAAACCAACACTGCGCTACTGGATGGACGCTCAACAACGAATCGTCTCCATGTAGTGGCAGATTAACCAGAGCGCCAGTGTTGTTGGATAACTCAGCTATTGGCAACCCGCCTTTGAGAATATCAATCGCCCTAACGAATGCCCGGAGATAGCAAGCTCTTCCACCATCCGATCTCAGTCAGTCTATCGTTTTTCCAAGTATTTGCGCACTCTCTAGACCGCACAATGACTTGCATGACTTGCGATGTACAAGCCCGTGGTGCGCATTACTCTTGCGCTGTTGAACCTTGTCGCTGACAGTGGCCGCACTGACAAAGAGTAGATTGATTGAACAAAGTGGTCCGGTCGGCCGAAGCTTGTGCAGGCAGGAACATTGAAACGTCACAACCGAACGATTCGTCTTGAAAGACCAGTTGCAAGACTGAGGAACAAACTTCCCCAATGCGGTGACAGATTTACTAGAGCGGAGGTGGAATACCAGAACACAGTTGTTGAGTACCCGCACTTGAGAACGTCGGCAGTACATACGATTTTTCGGTGGTGATCAGCGCCTTCACGCGCCAGTCTCTGTCAGCGTCTCATAATTCCCACAATCTACTCACTTCCTGCACCGCGCAATGATGGGTAAAATACAAGTCCGTGATGCTTATTAATCGTACGCGGTTGACCTTTGTGCTGATCGTGGTCGCTTCGCGCAAGCTGGCTCGTCGTTTTCTCGAGCAGT
>NW_013575367.1:0-317 GCF_000499745.2 Eimeria mitis | reverse complement strand
CAGAGCCACACTGCGAACCCAGTTATTGACAACCCGCATTTGGGACTGTCGGCCACAGGTGGCGAAACGGGTTTCCAACATCCGACCTCCGTCAGCCTCTCGTATGTTCACGTAGTCGCGTACTCTCTGCGCCATGCAATGATGTGCGAGAGACACGTCCGTGATCCGCATTATTCTTGCGTTGCTGACCTTTGTGCTGATCGTGTTCACCTCGCGTCCGCTACCTCGGATCAAATCGATAGAAACACGTCTGGTTGGCCGCCCTATAATAACTCATCTTGCAATACCAGTTCTACGACAACACCGCTCAGCCACGA
>NW_013575366.1:2433-2643 GCF_000499745.2 Eimeria mitis | reverse complement strand
ACAGCCGCTGTTGCAGCTACGGCTGCTGCAGCTTCTACTGCAGCAGCGGTTGCTGCTGCTGCTGCTGCTGCTGCAGTTGCTGCTGCAGCTCCTGCTGCTAAACCTTCCCTGTTTACACTGCAATTTCTGCTGCTGCAGCTATTCATGCTGCTGCAGCTAGCTATTGCTGCGTCTAGCTACTGTTGCAGCTAGCTACTCCCGCATCTCCTG
>NW_013575366.1:1656-2175 GCF_000499745.2 Eimeria mitis | reverse complement strand
GCTGCTGCAGCTAGCTATTGCTGCGTCTAGCTACTGTTGCAGCTAGCTACTCCCGCATCTCCTGCTGCTGGTGTTTATCTGAGGCCGAAGCCTCTGCAGTTTTGTATCGCTATCAGCAGCAGCCGCTGCATCTTCTCGGCGCTGCTGTATTCAGGCAGCAGCAAAAAGTTAAAACACGTGTGAGATGTTGGTAGCCTGTATACACACAAAATAATTTATTTTATATTTTATATGTATTTTCGTTTTTATTTATATTTATGGATAGTAATGTATAGAAATTCATAACTAGTATATACGCATACATTTATATATATATATATATATATATATATATATATATATATGTATATATACATATATATATATATAGCAGCAGTAGAGCAAAACAAACAAGTAATAATTAAAAAAATAACAGTAACAGCCAGAAGAAAAACAAAAAGAAAAACAAAAGAAACAAAAAGAGAAAGAAAAAGAAGAGAGAAAAAGAAAAAGAAGAGAGAAAAGGAAAAAAAAATAAAA
>NW_013575366.1:1316-1555 GCF_000499745.2 Eimeria mitis | reverse complement strand
AAAAAAAAAAAAAAAAAAAAAAAAAAAATAAATAAATAAAAAGAAAATAAATGTATTGTTGTCTATCTTATATATCATATAGATGCAGATAAAAATAAAAAAAAAAAAGTTTTGTTTATATAAATAAAAACAAAGTTTTGTTTATATAAAAAGAAAAAAAATGTTTATCTATAAACAACCAACAAACCAAACCAAAACAAAAACCCAAGATGATGAAAACCCCAAAATACCTAATATAA
>NW_013575366.1:1033-1216 GCF_000499745.2 Eimeria mitis | reverse complement strand
AAAAAAAAAAAAAAAAAAAAAAAAAAAAAAAAAAAAAAAAAAAAAAAAAAAAAAAAAAAAAAATATTTACCTGTGACAAAGGTTAAAAGTTGTTTTTTTTGTTTTAAATTAAATTTCCAAAAAATTTTCCAAAAATCGCAAATTGTCGGCGAAGTCGACGAATAGCCGTATTCGTATCGAGCC
>NW_013575366.1:559-827 GCF_000499745.2 Eimeria mitis | reverse complement strand
TTTTTTTTTTTTTTTTTTTTTTTTTTTTATGTATTTTAAATTATTTTTTATTATTTGTATAGTAAACAAATAAAAAAATTACTTTTTTAAGAAGCTCTACATCTATATCTTGTTGAGATCCCAGCATAAGAAGTTGCAGTTCAGTTGGCAGCAAAAGAGAGAGTAAGCTGCTGTCTATACACCGCAAAAAACCTTTTTTAAAAGAATTATAATACGGCAAAGGACCATCAGTTATTATATGTTTTATATACGCAGACACGTACTCCTC
>NW_013575365.1:1442-2373 GCF_000499745.2 Eimeria mitis | reverse complement strand
TATACATATATATATATATATATATATATATATATATATGCATAGAAAAGGAATATAGATAGAAATAAATAATAATATAGAGTTAGCTATAGTGAGCTGTATATACACCTCAGCATATAATATAAATAGCGACAGAGACAGAAAGACAAATATAAATATAAAGAGAGAAATATAAATATAAATATAAATATAAAGAAAAGAGACAAATATAAATATAAATAAAAAGAGAAATATAAAGAAAAGAAAGATAAATATAAAGAAAAGAAAGAAAGAGAAGTATAAAGAAAAGAAACAAATATAAATATAAATATAAAGAGAAATATAAATACAAATATACATATATATATTTATATAAACATAAATATAAATATATTTATATTTATATAAATATAAAGAGAAATATAAATATAAAGAAAAGAAAAAAATATAAATATAAATAGAAAGGAGACAGTTTAGTTGTAGATGTCTCCTTTTGTTGTTTTATAAAGGAGACAGTTGTTTATATCTTTTTATATAAAAAGGAGACAGTTAGTTTGGTTTATTTTTATATAAAAGGAGACAGTTTAGTTTGTTTTTATATAAAAAGGAGACAGTTAGTTTAGTTTATTTCTATACATAAAGGAGACAGTTAGTTTAGTTTATTTTTATACATAAAGGAGACAGTTAGTTTAGTTTATTTTTATATAAAAGGAGACAGTTGTTTGTAACTTTTTATATAAAAGGAGACAGTTGGTTTAGTTTATTTTTATATAAAAAGGAGACAGTTGTTTGTCTCTTTTTATGTAAAGAGGAGACAGTTGTTTGTCTCTTTTTGTATAAAAGGAGACAGATAGTTTAGTTTATTTTTATATAAAAGGAGACAGTTGTTTATATCTTTTTATATAAAAAGGAGACAGTTAGTTTAGTTTATTTTTATATAAAAAGGAGACAG
>NW_013575365.1:0-254 GCF_000499745.2 Eimeria mitis | reverse complement strand
CTGCTGCTGCTGCTGCTGCTGCTGCTGCTGCTGCTGCTGGTGCTGCTGCTGGTGCTGCATGTGCTGCTGCAGCAGCTCGATAGATTCCTGAGACAGAGAACAGCAGCAAAAGGAGACAGACACTGCAGCACCACTCTATGCCTCTAAACACACATCTGCTTCTTTCTCCTTTCTTTCTGGCTGTATCCTCTATCTCTCTGTCTATATATATATATATATATATATATATATATATGTATATATATATATATGTA
>NW_013575364.1:825-2374 GCF_000499745.2 Eimeria mitis | reverse complement strand
TCAGCTATGTCAGGGATTGATAAATGGTTTGGACAGTAAACTGCTTGCCATACAGGTAATATCAAGACTCTTCAACACTCCACAAGACCGCGTAGAGCCCCCTTTCGCTGGCCGGCTACTGTGCTCCTTCTCTGTGAGACGGTGTGAGTAGCAAGCAACTATTTGGTGTATTGTCGAGCCGTTAGCCTGCTGAGATAGCATAAACCCGACTGTAGTGCCTCTGGCATCAATCATGAGGAAAACCGGTTTACCAAAATCAGGGAACGCGAGTACTGGGGATGATTTCAGATGAGGCCTAGGGCGGCTTCTTCTTCATTCTCCGTCCGCGTAAACTGCTTGCCCTTCTTCACAAGATCAGTTAGAGGGGCAGCAATGCGAGCGAATCCAGGAACAAAACTGCGGTAGTATGAGGCCAGCCCGAGGAACTTTTGAACCTTCGTCCGCGTGTACAGCGGTAGAGGCCAAATCCCAATCGCCTCGATCTTTGCTTGATCTGGTTCAACCCCTGCTGCAGAGACACGATATCCTAAGAAACTTATTTTTTGCATGAAAAGCGAACACTTTTGCGCCTTCGCCAACCACTGCTTCTCACGTACTAGTTGGAGCGACTGGAGGAGTTGCTGCAACTGATCCTGCACATTTCGGCTGAACACAAGCACATCATGCATGTATATTACCACCCGCCGGTGGGTGATTGGCGCCAAGAAGCCATGATTGCTCCGCAGCTGCAGTTCAGCATGTGCATTCACGAGGCCAAAGGGCATACAAGTATACTCCAACTTGCTAGTGCAGGTGTGAAACGCCGTCTCTTGCTTGTCTTCCGGATGAACTGGGATCTGCAAAAATGCCTCAGGGAAGTCAAACGCAGAACCCGGTAAGCGCTCAAGGATTTCGTCGATCCTGGGCATCGACGGCTTCTGCTTCACTGTAAGTTCGTTGAGCGGCTTGAAGGCGATGCACATGCGACACATTCCGTCCTTTTCCTTCGCCAGCACGGGATTGTGCCCAAAGCGCTATCTGACGGTTGAACCTTGACCGTTTTTAGAACTTCGTCAGCCTGCTGCTCCATTTCCTCTTCAAGATGTAGGAGTCGCCTGTACCTTAGAACAAAGGTTGGGGCTGAGCCGCGAAAAAGGTCGATGCGATGCATTGAGCGTCCAGCGGGTGGCCGCCCGCCGGTACCTCTTTGGTTTTTAGTACATGTGAGAAGTCTTCATTCGATTTTGCCCTCTTCTGCTGCTCGTCGGGCTTTAACTGGATCAAATCCCACAAGACTTCCGCCTTTACTAGACCGTCACGACGGAGTGCATGCGTATCTCCGTCGTCCCCTTTAGTGTCTCTGCAATGCGTGGGAGCCTCTTCGCTCCGTTTTCCGTCGGACACAGTTGCCACACCTCTGACCATGCAAGATGCAAATGCCGTTGGGAGCGCTGAGAGTTGCATATTCTCATAGCGTCGTCGCGGAAAAACATCTATGGCGCTATCAGAGGAGCGCATTTGCACCTTCCACTGGGTCACCCACTGCATGCATACGATTATCTCGTGGTGA
>NW_013575364.1:0-747 GCF_000499745.2 Eimeria mitis | reverse complement strand
GGTAGAGCCAGTAAATCCTGCCATTTTACGTGTAATTGTACAAGCGCTGAATCAGCTCTAGGCGGATCTGCGGGTGCGGCCGTTATCTCTTGTTGCCCCATCACTTCGCCGCACGGTGTATAAGAGCAAAGGAAGCCTCGCTGAAGCTTGCTTGTGTGCACGCGTGATGCTGGCTTGCATTACCAGCCGCAGCGCGGCGCGCTGCAACCCCGTTTCAGGCTGCCTCCTCCTGCGGCACCCAGGCCGTGAGCTCAACGCCCAGGAGGGCTGCAGACAGGGGAAAGGTCAGCTGTTATTGGGAAGCTTTTGCTTTACCGACAATTCAGCTAGAGTTTGGCCTTGATTAAGGCCAGGCAGCAAGCGTTATATACTGACTGGCACTTCCAGCGTCGGCTAGGCCGACCGCCTAGGAGGTGACAAACGGTTAGTCTAAGCGCCTAGACGCAACGGACAACTAGTAGTTTCATACGAGTGTAGTAGGATGAGCATTCCCTGTACCCGTGAAGGAGCGAAACCGTCAAAGTGTTCAGGCATGGCCGGCAAGGGGCGCGTGCACCCCACAATGCTGGCGGGACGAGCCCGTCCCTCAACCATCGGGGAAGCTCCACGACAGCTTCGGATATCTATTCTCCCGGTGAATTACCAGGGTAAACCTAACCGACAACCCGTATATCGTCTTCCCTCCCAGGGTTGCCGGTCACCACTGAGTGGGAAGAAGCCGGTCAAGTTTTCCCAAGCCCGTAAATG
>NW_013575363.1:1939-2466 GCF_000499745.2 Eimeria mitis | reverse complement strand
AGGGTTTAGGGTTTGTGTAGGGTTTGCTTGTGCCAGCACCAAGAGATGGTTTGAAGGGTTTGTCGTGTTGGTAGAAGGGTTTACGTCGCCTCGGGCTAGGGTTTAGGGTTTAGGGTTTAGGGTTTGTGTACAGAATGAATACCAGCTAGCTTTTCCCTCTCCTCTGGTTCGGCTGCAAGAGAAGAACTCAATGACCCACGTGCTGCATACAATCTGCCCGGATAGAAAGCGGCGCCGCTAAACCCTAAACCCTAAACCCTAAACCCTAAACCCTAAACCCTAATACGCCCTTGTAAACCCTAAACATCCCTCGTAAACAACAAACCCTAATACCCTGTTGTTTAAACCCCTTTACTTGGCCTCAGCTAACGATTTCTAAACCCTAGCGCAAACCCTAAACCCTCGCTGAAACCCTAAACCCTAATAAACCCTAAACCCTCGTTCAAACCCTAAACCCTTTTTGGATTCAAATGGGGGAATATTTTTGAGGGTTTTGGGGTTTTACGTTGCGAGGCGTGAGGTGTACG
>NW_013575362.1:14607-15987 GCF_000499745.2 Eimeria mitis | reverse complement strand
GCAGCAGCAGCAGCAGCAGCAGCAGGAGCAGCAGCAGGAGCAGCAGGAGCAGCAGCAGCAGCAGCAGCAGGATGCTGCTGCTGCTGCTGCGGGCTGAGTATACGCTGCAGGCTGTACATACACTCCAATGCAGACACAACCTCAATAAAGACAGCAGCAGGACAGTTCGCCACCAGATGATGAATTGCTGCTGCAGCAACCATCCCGTTCCGTGCTAAATAACGTAAAGCAACAGATAATATACTGTCCTGCTGCTGCTGCTGCTGCTGCTGCTGCTGCTGCTGCTGGTTCTGGTTCTGGTTCTGCTGCTGCAGCAGTTCTCTGTCTTCTTCTTTCTTCTTGCTGCTGCTCTCCCCTCCTCCCCCCCCTCCCCCAGCACCACCAGCACCGCTGCTGCTGCTGCTGCTGCTGCTGCTGCTGTTGTTAGTGGGTGTATTAAAGAAGTTCATGCTGCTGCAGATAGGGAGAAGAATATCTGCGTATGTGGTGAGCGTAGGGTGTACAGCTCCAGCAGCAATGCGCTGCAGATGCAAAAAATAAAACGCGCCGTTGTCTTGTTTTTTGAGTGCCGGCACCATTAAACATATCTCCTCAAAAAGAAGAATCAGCAGCAGCTGAAAGTCTACTAGCAAACGGTCTGCTGCGCTCACACAGGATGGTGCTGCTGCTGCTGCTGCTGCTGCTGCTGCTGTTGTTGCTGCTGGTGGTGCGGCGGGGGGGAAGGGAGAGGGAGAGGAGGAGGGAGCAGCAGCAGATAGAGCTAAGGGAGAAGAAGAAGGAGATACAGCTGGCGGTGGGGGGGATGCAGATGCTGCTGCTGCAGCAGCAGCAGCAGGATAGCTGCTGCTGCTGCTGCTGCTGCTGCTGTTGCTGCTGTTGTTGTTTTCTTCGTGCTGCTGCAGCTGCAGCTGCAGCTGACGTGGTTGGTGTTGAGAAGAGGAAGCAGGATGCATTTCTGCTGCGCAAGAAGCATCGCTATCTCTTGCTGCTGCTGCTGCTGCTGCTGCTGCTGCTGCTGCTGCTGCTGTTGGTATGTCTGTGTGGCTGTTGCAGCTGGTGCAGCAGTTGCTGCTGCAGCTATTACTGCTGCTGCTGCTGCTGCTGCTGCTGCTGCTGCAGCAGGAGAGCAGCAGCCGCGAGTGTGTGTGTTCCTCTTCTGTGTCTGTTGCTGCTTCATTTGTTTTTAATGGAAAAGCAGAATAAACTTGCGGTGTATCTGCAGCAGCAGTTGTTGTGGTGGCGGTGGTTGTTGTTGTTATGCTGCTGCTGCTGCTGCTGCTGTTGCTGCTGCTGCTGCTGCTGATGGATTTGCCTTTCAGGGCGTCCTGTGCAGCACCCAGAGGGTAACCCCCATCCACACCCCCAGCAGCAGCAGCAGCA
>NW_013575362.1:14181-14507 GCF_000499745.2 Eimeria mitis | reverse complement strand
ATGGATTTGCCTTTCAGGGCGTCCTGTGCAGCACCCAGAGGGTAACCCCCATCCACACCCCCAGCAGCAGAAGCAGCAGAAGGAGGAGGAGAGTCAAAGGGAACGAAGAATCGCTCCAGGGGTGTAGAGAGAGATTGCTGCATTTCTGCTGTTGTTTGTTTGCTGCGCTGCTGCTGCTGCTGCTGCTGCTGCTGCTGCTGCTGTTGGTGGTGGTGGTTGTGCTGCTGCTGCTGTTGATGGTGGTGGTGGTGTATATCTATTGAGTTTGTTGCTGCAGGTTGTTTGCTGCTGCTGCGGTGCTGCTGCAGCAACAACTGCAACTGCAA
>NW_013575362.1:8206-14081 GCF_000499745.2 Eimeria mitis | reverse complement strand
GCTGTTGTTTGTTTGCTGCGCTGCTGCTGCTGCTGCTGCTGCTGCTGCTGCTGCTGTTGGTGGTGGTGGTGCTGCTGCTGCTGCTGTTGATGGTGGTGGTGGTGTATGTCTATTGTGTTTGTTGCTGCAGTTTGTTTGCTGCTGCTGCGGTGCTGCTGCAGCAACAACTGCAACTGCAACTGCTGCTGCTGCTGCTGCTGCTGCTGCTGCTGCTGCTGCAGCCCTTCTGCTGCTTCTGTTGGGGAGCCTGAAGCTAAGGGAGAGGAGATATAGCCTGCCTCTGGCGAAGCAGCAGCAGCAATGGTGTCCTGCAGCAGCAGCGCGCTGCTGCGTCCATTGCTGCTGCTGCTGCTGCTGCTGTTTGCTGCTGCTGCAGCAGCAGCAGCAGCAGCAGCAGCTGCTGCTGCTGCTGCGCTGTCTTTGTGCGGCCGAATTGCCTCGTCCAGCTGCAGCAACGCATGCAACGAAGAACCCCCCAAAAGAGAAGCAGCAGCAGCAGCAGCAGCAGCAGCAGGAAGCTTTGCCTGTGCGTTTGCTGCTGAACATACACAAGAAGCAGCAGAAGCTATATCTCCATAATCGCACCCATCATCCCCCCTCTGCTGCTGCTGCTGCTGCTGCTGCTGCTGCTGCTGCTGCTGCTGCTGCTGCTGCTGCTGCTGCTGGTGTTTGGCTGTGAACGCCTTGGCCTCGAGCTCAGCATCGAAGACAGGGAGAGGAATGGAGAGTCTGTGTTCGCTCATTATAAATAAAATAAATAAAATATTTTTTTATATAAACACTGCTGCACTGTCTGCTGCAGCAATGCTGCAACCAACCAGCAACAGCAGCAACAGCAACAGCTGCAGCAGCAGCAGCAGCAGCAGCTGCAGCAGCTGCTGCTGCTGCTGCAGGAAGCGAAAACTAAGAAACTTGCTGCTCCTCAGGGCCGCCTATACGCCAGACCCATAGCGCCCGGGTCTGTATCTTTTTCTTTTTCTTTTTCTTTTTCTTTTTTATTTTTTATTTATTTATTTATTTATTTATTTATATTTCTTCTTTCCCCCTTTGCCTTTCTCCTTTTCCTTGTTTTGTTTATTACTGCTGTTATTTTGGTTGTGGTTTCTGCTGCTGCTGCTGTTTCTGTTTTTTGTTGTATTTATCTTTTTTTTTTGTTTTTTTGTTTTTGTTCTTTGCCTCTTTACACTGCTCCTTTTTGTTGTTTCTTTTGTTCTTCGTTTTCTTCCTGAGGAGTTAATGGATATTGGTTTATAAAATATTTGTTTAAGCGGAGAATGAAGGGTGAATTTGGGGTGTATAGGCAGCTCCGGTGTATGTGCAGTTGGGGTGTCTCAGCAGGTGGCGGCTGGCGGTATATACGGCGAAAAAAAAGAGTTTCGTTGTTTTCTGTCGGCTGTATATAATAAATTTATATAAATAAAAAAAATAAAAAGAAAAAAAGAAATGTCAGTGGGCCCCCAGCTACACCATGAGAAGAGGAGGCTATCGATAGCTGCCTATACACCCCAGCACGGCGGCGGGGTGTATGCGCAGCTGCGGTATATAAAGGGGGTGTATGAGAGCTTAATCAGCAGCTCTATTCAAAAGAAATACAATAAAAATGAATTTAATTATATATTTCGCAGCAGATAAACAGACAGCACTCAAAATCGGGCCCCCTTGCTGCTGCCTGTTGGGTGGTAGGGTGGAGGGACGCCGGCGGCGATGGTTTTTTGCTGCTGTATTTAGGGTTGCGTTTGCATGCGTTTTAGATAGAGTTTATAAAATATAAACTGAAGTTTTTATTGACTAGAAGAGGAGAGCATCTGGGGTGTACGTACACCACACCGCAACGCATCTCTATGGCAGAGCCGGTTGCTGCTGCTGCGGTGAGGCCTGAGAGTAAAGATGAGCGTATAAAGAGCTGCAAGTGTTGGGGTTTGTTTATATAAAAGAATGAAATAAATTAAATATTTATTATTTCAATTGGTATTACAACAAACAAGAAAAAACAGAAACAAAGAATGCATCTGCATCCTACTAAACGTCCTGAGGTGTATAGACGGACGCCTGGGGGTGGCAGCAGCAGCAGCAGAGGGCCCCCTTGTGCTGCTGTCTGCTGCTGCTGCTGCTGCTGCTGCTGCTGCTGCTGCTGCTGTGTTGGCGTGCTGCTGTCTCTCCTTTTCTCTTTTTCTTTTGGACTCCTTTAATGCCTTTTATAAGATAATAATAAAAAGGGGTATTCATATATATATACAGAAGAAACAAGAAAGAAACAAAAAAACAAAAAACACAACAAACCAAATACACTGCTGCCGTGCTGGAGAGAAGAGCATCGCCGACACCCCCGATGGGTGAGAGAGAAAAAGAGGGAAAACAAACACCGCAGCTTGTTTAATTTATTTTAATATAAATTTTTACATATATATTACTTCTTTTTATTTATATAAACCACAAACAATCCACAGAAACAAACTGCAACAAACAAAAAACAACAAAGACAAGCAGCAGCAACCCGATGAGGCGGTAGCGTACGCGCCGCTGCTGCTGCTGCTGCTGCTGCTGCTGCAGCTTGCACTTTGTTGTTTTTTTTCTCTATTTTTTTACTTTCTTTTGCTTTATTTGTTTTTTAAATAACTAAAAACCCTTCTAAATATTAAACTATACAGATAGACCTCCCTATACACCCCAGCAATTCATATATCTATATACAGCTGGCCTGCTGCTGCGGCGCCACCAGCGATGCTGCTGCTTGTTCTGTATATTCTGCGTGATTTAATTTGTTTTTTTCTTTTTATTTTAGTTGTATATACATATTAATATTTATTTCTGATTTAAATTAATTAAAATAACCAAAACAAACGCACACACCTCACCTGTACATACACCGCAAGCGTACCGCGCCGCCTGTGTTTTCTCTATACACACACCAACCGAGTCATCCTGCTCTTTTTCTTACCAAAAAAACTTTATTTTAAACATAAATTCAATTAAAATTAATTATTTTCTTTTATTTATTTTTATTATATCTCAGAAACAAACAAAAATACACACAACAACACCGCAGCAGCCGCGCGCATCTACATACACCGCAAGCGAGCTGCCGATACACCCCAACATAATACCCCTTTCAGCTGCTGCTGATCCCCCTACCTGTGCATACACCTCAATTCTAAATATATTTAAATATATTTATGCTTATATTAAACTTATACAAGCCCTGCGTGCGTCGATACTCTGGTGTATAGGCACCTCTCAGGTGTATAGGCAGCTCTCAGGTGTATAGGCAGCTCTCAGCTGTATGCATTTTTCTTTCGTCTTTACACCCCAAAACCGCAGCAAGAGTCATCCTCAACTCAAATTAATAAATAAATAAAATAAATAAAACAAATAAAATAAATAAAATAAAAAAAAAAATAAAATAAATAAAATAAATAAAATAAATTAGTGCTTAAAAACAACTATCGTAACGTCTTCATCGCTCTTCTCGAAATGCAGCAGCAAGCAGACACACTTGTGCTGCTGCAACGCCGATACTACACGCTGTTGCTGCTGCTGCTGCTGCTGCTGCTGCTGCTGCTGTTGCTGTTACCAGTGCTGCAGCACAAGCAGCAGCAGCAGCAGCAGCAGCAGCAGCAGCACAGAGGTGCATAGAAGGCGATATCTCCTTTTGGCTTTTTGGGGGGTAGGCCGCTGCAGTGTCTAGGGTTTAGGGTTTTGTGCATATTATATTTTTTTTTGTTTTTCTTCTTTTTTTATTTTGTTTTGTTGGTTTTAGTTTTTTTCTATTTGCTTATAATTAAATAAAAATAAAATAAGTAAACAAACAAAACCACAAAGACAGACTGCATCTTCTCTTTTATAAAAAATATATATATAAATATAAATATATGTAACTATACATTTATATATATTTATATATATAAATATATATATTCATATATATATATATATGAATATATATATATACATATATAACAATATGCATATTATTAATATCCATGCATGGGGAGTCGCCTTGCTGCAGCAGCAGCAGTTGCTGCAGCAGCAGCAAGTATTGCAGCAGCAGCAGCAGCAGCAGCAGCAACAGTAGCAGCAGCAGCAGCAACGATTGCTGCTGCTGAAGCAAAGAAAAGAAGAAAAAAACTTTTTTGTTTTTTTCTCTGTAGTGTATCGGGGTGTACGTACACCCCAATCGACCCCGGTGCGGTGTATCTGCTCCTTCACAAAAAAGAGAAACAAATAAATAAATAAATAAATAAATAAATAAATAAATAAATAAATAAATAGATAAATAAATAAATAAATAAATAAATTTAGTAAGCAGAGAAAAAGAAAAAAAAAGAATCATCAACCCTAAAAATAAACACCTCCTTATACACTCCATGCACTATCTACAATAAACCCTAAACCCTAAACCCTAAACCCTAAACCCTAAACCCTAATAAACCCTAAACCCTCATAAGCCCTAAACCCTAATAAACCCTAAACCCTTAACCCTAAACCCTAATAAATCATAAACCCTAGTAACAAACAAACCCTAGTAAACCCTAAACCCTAATAAACCCTAAACCCTAAACCCTCATAAACCCTAATACATAACCCTAAACTATAATAAAAGCCAAACCCTAAACCATAAAAACACTAAGCCCTAAACTATAATAAACCCTAAAAATTATTCAGGGGCCCCAGGAGAGCTTGCACGGTGGTTTACAGTTTAATAGGGTTTAGGGTTTAGGGTTTAGGGTTTAGGGTTTTCTCTTTTGTTTCCATTGCTGCAGCACCGCTAGGGTTTAGGGTTTAGGGTTTAGCCGCTCTATTGCGCTACCCTATTTATTCATGTATTCATTTATTTATTTATTTATTTACGTATATATGTATTTATGTATTTGTTTATTTATTTATTTATTTATTTATTTTTGTCTGCACCAAAAAAAAAAATAAATAAAAGATAAATAAATTTTCAGTGGTTGCAGTGTCTGTCTGCCGCTCGCAAATATATTTATAATAAAACAAAATAAAACAAATATATGCTTCTATAATAAAAAAAAAATAATTATAAATGCATACATTTATTATTATTTTTGTTTTTTTATTAGGGTTAAGGGTTTAGGGTTTAGGGTTTAGGGTTTAAAAAGAAAAAGTATATAAACTTTTTTCTATACAAAAAAAAATGCATATAGAATAGAATAAGATATACAGTATAAAGAATTATATAAACCCTCGTAGCTGTAAACCCTTGTAAACCCTAAACCCTAAACCCTAAACCCTAAACCCTAATAGTAAACCCTTATAACTCGTAAAACCCTTAACCCTAGATACTGCGGTGATAAAAAAAATAAAATATTTAATTTATATTAAATTAATTTATTGATTAAAAAGAAAAGATAAATGCAAACAAAACATAAAAATGAACGAAATATCGGAATTTGTTCCTTTGACGGTTGTTGTTTTTTTCTGTATGTACATAAATATTTATTTTATTTATTTTATTTATTTTATTTATTTTATTTATTTTATTTATTGATATATTTATTTAGTTTTCTTTTTTTTACTATTTGTAACTAAAAAAATAATATATTTCGGTTGTTTTATAGAGCTGTGTAAATACATTAGCTGCATATACACCTGAGCTGTATGTTTTTATTTGGGGTGTATAGGCAGCTCGTTCTGCGTGTCAGTGCTGTATATTTTATTCTTTTTTCGCGGAAAAAGAGAATATAAAAGCAAAAGAAAATGAAATAAAATAAAAATAAAAGGAAAATAAAATAATTTACTGACACTGAGGTGTACATACACCCCGTGTATATATATATATACAGCTCGATCGGTTGCGGGCGTCAGCAGTATACCTTATGGGTGCTTGTTGTGTAGGTAGAAATATGAATTAAAAGAA
>NW_013575362.1:3304-5751 GCF_000499745.2 Eimeria mitis | reverse complement strand
TATTTATTTATTTATTTATTTATTTATTTATTTATTTATTTGTTTGTTTTGTTTGTTTGTTTTACATTCGTAGCAGCAAAGGAGCAGCAACAAAAAAGGTGCCTATACACCTGAAATATCTGTCTCCTCTTGCGGTGTATGCTGAGCTTCTTCTTTTTCGGTTTTGTTTATTATAAAGCACGCCGAGGGAGTTAGTTTTTATCTCACCAGCAGCAGCAGCAGCAGCAGCAGCAGCAGCAGCAGCAGCAGCAGCAGCAGCAGCAGCAGCAGCAGCAGGTGTTGCTTGTTATCGATTCAAGTAGCAGCAAAAGGCTGTGTTGTTGTTTATTGTTTATTGTTTCTTCTTTTTTTTCTTTGGTTTGTTTTATATATAAATATATATATAAATATATAAATATATATTTATATATATATTTATTTATTTATTTATATATATAAATATATTCATATATATTATATATATATTTTTTATATATAAAAACAACAAAGCGAGAGGGAAAATAAAACAAGATAAATAAATAAATAAATAAAACAAAACAAAACAAAACAAATAAAATTAAAATAAATAAAATAAATAAATAAATATAAACCGTTGTGTATACCTCCCTATACACCCCAGCAAAATGCAGCAGCAGCAGCAGCAAGCAGCAGCAGCGGCCCGCAGGCCTAAGAGCAGCAGCGGCAGAAGCAGCAGCAGCAGCAGCAGCAGCAGCAGCAGCTTTGCTTCACCGTCAGCAGCAGGTACAGCATCCGGCTGCAGAACACCCAAAGCTGCAGCAGCAGCAGCAGCAGCAGCAGCAACAGCAGCAGCAGCAGCAGCAGCAGCAAAAGAGGGAACCGTTCAATTCACATCATACAGGTCAGTAGCAGCAAGAGCGATAAGAGAAGAAACCCCAACCCTCACAATGCAGCAACAGCAACAGCAGCAGCTGCAGCAGCAGCAGCTGCAGCAGCAGCAGCAGCAGCAGTTGCAGCAGCAGCAGCAGCAGCAGTTGCAGCAGCAGCAGCAGCAGCAGCAGCAGCAGATGCAGCAGCAGCAGCAGGCGGAACGGGAACGGCAGCAGGAGCAGCAGGAACAAAAGCTTGCAGCCGAAGCCGCAGAAGCAACGTCCGCAGCAGCAGCAGCAACAGCAGCAACCGCAGCAGCAGCAGCAGCAACAACAGCAGCAGCTGCAGCAGCAACGCCAACAGGTAAAGGGAGAGGCCGAGCAGGAGAGAAGCATGCAAAGGAAGGAAGGGGAAGAGGGCAAAAGTCCAGCAGCAGCAGCAGCAGCAGCAGCAGCAACAGCAGCAGCAGCAGCAGCAGCAGCAGCAGGAGTAACAACAGCAGCAGAAAGAGGAACAGCAGCAGCAGCAGTACAAACAGCAGCACGGTTCTATCTGCAACAACCTCCCCCTCATCATCATCATCATCAGCAGCAGCAGCAGCAGCAGCAGCAACAACAGCAGCAGCAGCAGCAGCAGCAGCAGCAGCAGCAGAACGAAGACAGCAGCAGCTAGAACAAAAACAAATACAAGAAGAAATATCTCTTCTCTGTCCCCTTCCTATGCTTGATAAAAACAAAGAACAGCCGCAGCAGCTGCTGCTGCTGCAGACCCTCTTCGCCGGACAGATGCAGGACGGCAGACCCAGGAGTAAACCCTAAACCCTAAACCCTAAACCCTAAACCCTAAACCCTAAACCCTAAACACAAATACAAGTACACACTCAAGCATACACACAAGCACACACACAGCTAGCTAGCTAGCTAGCTAGGTAGCTATTTGTACTTCTATATACTCAGCTAGCTAGCTAGCTAGCTAGCCATGTCTATAGGTAGCTAGCTAGCTAGCTAGCTAGCTAGCTCTATAGGTAGATAGGCTGGTGGATGGGGAGTCAGGATATGCACAGCAGCAGCAGCAGCAGCAGCAGCAGCGATTCCAGTAGTCATAACAGCAGCAACAACAGCAGCAGCAGCAGCAGCAGCAGCGACAGCAGCAGCAGCAGCAACAGCAGCAGCAGTATGATAATGGTGATAAATGGTGGTAATATATTTGTTTTATTTGCTGTTTGTGTTTGTGCTGCTGCTGCTGCTTCTGCTGCTGCTTTTCTGCTGCTGCCTCTCCCTCTCCTGCTGCTGCTACTGCTACTGCTGCTGCTGCTGCTGCTGCTGCTGCTGCTGCTGCTGCAGGACGCAGCCCGCTTGATCCTTATTCGCTGCAGCTTCTGTACTGGGATAGGCGCTGCTACTCGTTCAGCAGCAGAGGGGCAGACTGCAGCAGGGGGCTGCGCTGTCTCTTTTGCCACACCCCTGAGGAGTTGCTGCTGCACCCAGCTCGTTTCTGTTCTCGTCTTGCTGCTGCTGCTGCTGCTGCTGATGCTGCTGCTGCGGGTGGTGCTGGTGGTGCTGGTGCTGCAGCAGCAGCAGCAGCAGCAGAAACGGAAGAGATAGAGAAAGAAGAAGAAA
>NW_013575362.1:615-882 GCF_000499745.2 Eimeria mitis | reverse complement strand
AAATAAATAAATAAATAAATAAATAAATAAATAAATAAATAAATAAATAAATAAATAAAATAAAATAAATGAAATAAATTTGGTGTTTTTAGTTATACAAAAAGTTGTTTTTCTTGTTTCTCTTTAAACACAAAAAAAAAAACAAAAACGCGCATTTATACATTTTTATTTTTATTTTTATTTATTTTATCTTTTATTTCTTTTATTTTTATTTTTATTTTTATTTTATTTTTATTCTTATTTTTTTTTTGTATGCAGACAGAGAGA
>NW_013575361.1:2521-2646 GCF_000499745.2 Eimeria mitis | reverse complement strand
AGGCACCTTTTATTTTTTTCAGGTGTATAGGCAGCTCCTGGTGTTTGGTGTTTTGTTTGTCTTCTGTTGCAATTCTGCTTTTTCTTTAATACAACGCATATAACAATATTTGTCATTATATATAT
>NW_013575361.1:1026-1441 GCF_000499745.2 Eimeria mitis | reverse complement strand
ATATATTATTGTGTGTATAATGTATATAAATTTGTATATATGAATTGCCATTTAGTTTTGTTGTTATATTGGGCGAAATAAATAAATATAAATTTAATTTATTTTGTTTTTTTGTTTTATTGGGTTTATATTTGTATATGTTTGTGTGTTATTTATTTTATTATTTTTATATATTTATTTTATTTTATTTATTTTATTTAATTTATTTATTATATCCTGAAAATACTGCATGCATGCATGCGTGAACTTTGTGTTGCTGCTGACGGCCCGCTGCATCGCCTTTATTCTTTCTATTTCTTCGTTTGCTGCTGCTGCTGCTGCTGCTGCTCCCTGTAGCTGCAGCAGCAGCAGCTCTCTCTCTGCTGCAGCAAGACCCCCATCAAGCGTTGCTGCTGCTGTCTGTAGCTGCTGCTGA
>NW_013575361.1:413-926 GCF_000499745.2 Eimeria mitis | reverse complement strand
TTTCTTCGTTTGCTGCTGCTGCTGCTGCTGCTGCTCCCTGTAGCTGCAGCAGCAGCAGCTCTCTCTCTGCAGCAGCAAGACCCCCATCAAGTGTTGCTGCTGCTGTCTGTAGCTGCTGATGGTGGCTGCTGCATGCAGTATAGAAGTGAGCTGCTGCTAGTGTCTCTCTTTTTGTGGGGTCGGAGACACCTCCATACAAAAGAGAACGGAGACACTTATAAACTTTTTCGTCAACACCACCAACAACACCAAAAAGAGACAAAACAAATACACCACGACCAAATGCACGCAATGTAAATATATTTATATTACATACAAAACCTTCTTCTCCCGCATCGTTATACGCCTATAGAATACACACACATATATATTATATTTTATTTTATTATATTTTATTTTATTATATTATATTTTATTATATTTTATTTTATTTTATTTTATTATATTATATTATATTTTATTATATTTTATTATATTTTATTTTATTTTATTATATTATATTATATTTTATTT
>NW_013575361.1:0-313 GCF_000499745.2 Eimeria mitis | reverse complement strand
ACAAAACAAATACACCACGACCAAATGCACGCAATGTAAATATATTTATATTACATACAAAACCTTCTTCGCCCGCATCGTTATAGGCCTATAGAATACACACATATATATATTATATTTTATTTTATTTTATTTTATTTTATTTTATTATATTATATTTTATTATATTTTATTTTATTATATTATATTATATTATATTTTATTATATTATATTTTATTTTATTTTATTATATTATATTTTAATATATTATATTATATTTTATTATATTATATTATATTATATTATATTATATTATATTATATTATATTATAT
>NW_013575360.1:2123-2556 GCF_000499745.2 Eimeria mitis | reverse complement strand
GACTAGTGCCGTTTCACGAGACAAGACGCACTTCCTAAAAGCCGGCCACAAACAGGCAAGCATATCAGCTCTGCGGCCTGTGCACAGTATCGGTAGCAGCAGCCCCTTGACTGGCTCGCAATTGGAGTGCTCGGAGCCAACTACGTCTGTCTGACTTGACGGGCCACGCGCCATTCGTGCTTCAACAGATAGAGTGCAGGCAAGGTTTTGGTTGCCTCCCACCACATAACACTGTGCAACGGCCCAGTGGCAGACGTACGGATCCCCTTTAGAAAAAAGGGGGAACATTTGAGGCAGTCAAAGGTTCGTATGGACGCCCGGTGCAAGCAAAGAAGAACACAGGGCACAGGTGCTCACGGACACTTCCATCACCGAGCAATCTAAGCAATCAACCCAACAGTTGATGCTTCGTGCGCCACTGCATCTACCCAGG
>NW_013575360.1:981-2023 GCF_000499745.2 Eimeria mitis | reverse complement strand
ACAAGACGCACTTCCTAAAAGCCGGCCACAAACAGGCAAGCAGATCAGCTCTGCGGCCTGTGCACAGTATCGGTAGCAGCAGCCTCTTGACTGGCTCGCAATTGGAGAGCTCGGAGCCAACTACGTCTGTCTGACTTGACGGGCCACGCGCCATGCGTGCTTCAACAGATAGAGTGCAGGCAAGGTTTTGGTTGCCTCCCGCCACATAACACTGTGCAACGGCCCAGTGGCAGACGTACGGATCCCCTTTAGAAAAAAGGGGGAACATTTGAGGCAGTCAAAGGTTCGCAAGGACGCCCGGTGCAAGCAAAGAAGAACACAGAGCACAGGTGCTCACGGACATTTCCATCACCGAGCAATCTAAGCAATCAACCCAACAGTTGATGCTTCGTACGCCACTGCATCTACCCAGCTAATGTGCCAGGTCAGCTCGAAACTGGAAGTCTTCATTAGTATCGCGTGATTTACAAGTGACACCTACCTTGATTGAGCAGCGTTATCCTGTCAGCGGCAATCAACGGCGGGTTAGCGTAAGCCTGCGTATGATTTGCTTTATTGACCACTGTGGTGTCTGGGCAGCTGGCACGAATATCTCCACCTCCTCGCACCAGTGTTCGATCCCTATATTGCACTGAATCCAGAGGGCTTGGAGCAGAAAGCGCAAAAGCAAAGAACATCCAAAAGAAGTAGGTTCGCAGTGTTTCCAACTGAAACAAGTTACCCACACGTGAAAAAGATTGGCTTGCACTGCCAGTGGTATAGCAAGCCAGAACTAACGCTGCAGGGTGCCGAGCGTCCCAGAGCTAAGAATGACAGTGGCGCACTCTCTATTGCAGGGTTGGGCCCAGGCGCCATTTGCGACGCGCTATTCACGCAGTCGCACAACCGTCGCGTCTGCTCCGTTTCTGCTTGACTGCAAACACGCAGCATACTACTTCCAACAGATCCTCCCTACAGCTACCAAATTCAATTGAGCTACCGCATAGATGGTTCCGTGGCCAGCGGGCTAACACTTCGACTCACAATGCAGGCGCGAATCCCA
>NW_013575360.1:744-881 GCF_000499745.2 Eimeria mitis | reverse complement strand
TGAGCAGCGTTATCCTGTCAGCGGCAATCAACGGCGGGTTAGCGTAAGCCTGCGTATGATTTGCTTTATTAACCACTGTGGTGTCTGGGCAGCTGGCACGAATATCTCCACCTCCTCGCACGAAGTGTTCGATCCCC
>NW_013575360.1:473-544 GCF_000499745.2 Eimeria mitis | reverse complement strand
GACGAGCCACACGCCATGCGTGCTTCAAAAGATAGAATGCAGGCAAGGATTTGGTTGCCTTCCACCACATA
>NW_013575360.1:325-459 GCF_000499745.2 Eimeria mitis | reverse complement strand
CTTGACTGCAAACACGCAGCATACTACTTCCAACAGATCCTCCCTACAGCTACCAAATTCAATTGAGCTATCGCATAGATGGTTCCGTGGCCAGCGCGCTAACACTTCGACTCACAATGCAGGCGCGAATCCCG
>NW_013575360.1:0-177 GCF_000499745.2 Eimeria mitis | reverse complement strand
CGTTTTTTGACCGGCGTTATCCTGTCAGTGGCGGTCAACTGCGCGTTAGCGTAAGCCTGCGTATGATTTGTTCTTTTAACCAGTTTGGTGTCTGTGCAGCTCGCGTGAATATCTCCACCTCCTCGCATTAAGTGTTCGATTCCCGTATTGCACTTGATCCAGAGGGCTTGGAGCAGA
>NW_013575358.1:2445-2558 GCF_000499745.2 Eimeria mitis | reverse complement strand
AATTACTTCCTGGTGTTATGCGTTTGTGTTCTTGTGTACTTCTAGGTTCATGCTTATGCTTACGTCCATATCATACTTGCGCATATGTTTGTGTTAGTATCTACGTCTATGTT
>NW_013575358.1:1863-2345 GCF_000499745.2 Eimeria mitis | reverse complement strand
CTCTATGGTGAGCGCGAGTATTGTATGAATTACTTCCTGGTGTTATGCGTTTGTGTTCTTGTGTACTTCTTGCTTATGCTTACGTCCATAACATACTTGCGCATATGTTTGTGTTAGTATCTACGTCCATGTATTTAGGTGCTTTCCCTCATTCATGATGTCTGTGGTGCTTATCTGCTGATCTGGTGGTATGCATATGCTCACGGTTGTGCACTTTCGTAGAATTTTCATGTTTTTTTTTACTTCTGTGTGTATCAACATCCTTGCCTTTCTTTGCAGATTCATCTTTATAGCTAGCTTTTCGTAGAGGTTTGTGCACATCTGTGTTAATCATGATCTTTTTCTTTCTTTGTATACTCACTTCTTGCTTTATGTATGTTCACGTTACGCATACTTTTCTGCATCTGTGTGGTTCCTGCGACAGAGAGCGGATTCATAAAATAAACTTTTATACATTGGTTCGTATGCTACGCATCGTGCAC
>NW_013575358.1:0-1763 GCF_000499745.2 Eimeria mitis | reverse complement strand
TGTTAATCATGATCTTTTTCTTTCTTTGTATACTCACTTCTTGCTTTATGTATGTTCACGTTACGCATACGTTCCTGCATCTGTGTGGTTCCTGTGACAGAGAGCGGATTCAGAAAATAAACTATTATACATTGGTTCGTATGCTACGCATCGTGCATATTCAAGACGTATTTCTTGACTATGTTCATTCCCCTGTTGACGTTCGTGTTTATCTAAACATGTTGCCGCGTCATCTGCCTGTTTATGTTTTTCTTAGAGTATTTTCTATCCTTCCTTATTTCTGCGCTTGTAGAAACTCTTGTGTTTATCTGCATGCGCACTTCGGAGTGGTTGTTCACTCTCTGCAGTTTCTCTGTGTTTCACCACTTTTTCATCTTTATGCTTTTACACTTGCGTTCACTGCAGCACCGAAAACAACCCGTGCAAGTCTCCAGTTGGTTCATATATATTGTAATCTCAACGTTCATGTTTGCTTGCATTTTGTTGTTTATTTACACATTCATTTATATCGTCATTTCCTGCTTAATTGTATGGTCGCGTTCATCTGTATCGTCACGCCTACATATCTACGTTCATACGTATGCTCACTTTGCGTTTGTATGCGTTCACGCCAGTGCACTTGCATTCCTGGTGTGTATACAAGTATGTATATGTGTAAATATACTGATATACTACTTGGATATTGATGCAAGTTTGTTAGTGTTACTGTGTGTGTCACAGGCCCCCTCCCGAAGATGGTTCATCCCTTGGTAATGAGGGCCAACCCTCTCTCTGCTTCACAGACAGCCCGTTGCTCGCTTTGCTGCGTGGCGTCTCGGGGTATAATTTTCTCGTCTGTTGGAGCCCTTCTTTACTCCTGTGTTGGGGTGCTTACGAAGGTTGCCTGCGCTGCTGGCATGCCTATACTGAACGTAAACCCTAGCTTCTAAACCCCAACCCTAAACCCTAAAGACCGAACCTGAACTATAGACCTGGGGCGATGGACTCTGCACACAAAGGAATAAACCCTCATCTGCAGTTTCTGTTGCTGCTGTTGCTCCTGTTGCTGCTGCTGTTGCCTGTGCAGTTGCTACTCTTTCGTTTCATAGTTCAGTCTGTTCTTTGTGTTGGCCTTTGTTACTTCTTAAAGACGAGGCCTTTCAAGTATTTACACCCCAAGAATCCCCTAGCCAAATATCTGTATGCTAGGGGGATCATCGCCGTCATCTGTCATGGTGTGTTGCTGTTTCTGCTGCTGTTGCTGCTTCTGCTTCTACTGCTGTGTTGCTGTTGTTGTTGCTGTTATCGTTGCTGTTGTTGCTGCTGTTGTTGGCGAAGGCTGGCTTATCTTCTGCCTTTGCTCCTTCTGCTGCTGCTCTAACAGAGATGCAACGCGAGCAGCAGCACCTGTTGCAGCTTCTGCTGCTGTATGATGAGGGTGAGGTAGTACTGGTGCAATGCAACTGCTTTCGTCGTTTAAGTTGTATATATTGTGTTGTTGTTCTGAATTTCCTTGTTTCAGCATTGTATTACGTTGGTCTCTCGCGCCTGCCTCTGGGAGATGCAGCGGCTGTTGGTTTGTCGGCCACAATTTGGGCCGCCTTACTGGGGGCGTTGATCCAGAAGGAAGGACTGGGGTGGTAATACGCTGTTGCTGCTGCTGTTTCTGCTGCTGTTGCTGCTGCTGTTACTGCTGCTGTTGCTGCTGCGGTTGCTGCTGCTGTTACTGCTGCTGCTGTTGGTGATTGTGGTAGTAGTGCTGCTCTTGCTTGTGCTAGTAGCCG
>NW_013575357.1:397-564 GCF_000499745.2 Eimeria mitis | reverse complement strand
GCACGAGTTTAGCAGCTTCAGCTTCTCCCTGAGCTCTGATGATAATACTTTTTTTTTCTTCAAGAGCTTTCAAAACGACATATTTTCCTCTTTCTGCTTGCTGCTGAGCCACTTGCTTTGCTTCGACGGCTCGCTCATACTCTGGAGAAAAACTTAAGTGAGTCTGA
>NW_013575357.1:0-339 GCF_000499745.2 Eimeria mitis | reverse complement strand
TTTTTTTTTTTTTTTTTTTTTTTTTTTTTTTTTTTTTTTTTTTTTTTTTTTTTTTTTTTTTTTTGGATTAAAGAAAAATAAATAAACAAATATTTTGTTTGTTGAATACAAAATAAAAAATTAAAAATAAAGAAAACAACTTGTGCGTGTTTCATCCAAAAAAAAAATAAAAAAAAAAGTGTTTATTATAAAAAAAAAATAAAAAATATGTGTTTAATAAAAAACAGAAAACCAAGTAAACAAAAAGAAAAATAAGTAAGACAACCACCCCATATGAAGTAAAGAAATGCTCCTACATAAAAAAAAAAAAAAAAAAAAAAAAAAAAAAAAAAAAAAAAA
>NW_013575356.1:17113-17344 GCF_000499745.2 Eimeria mitis | reverse complement strand
ATTTATTTATTTATTTATTTATTTATTTATTTATTATTTATTTATTTATTTATTTATTTATTTATTTATTAGTACCAAAGAGAGACAAAAGAAGAGAAAGGCACCGATGAGGTGTATGCATGCGCTTACAGGCAGCAGTTCTTTGTTAGCTGTGCAGCAGCAGCAGCAGATGCTTTTGCTGCTGCTGCTGCTGCTGCTGCTGCTGCTACTGCTGCTGCTGCTGCTGCTACG
>NW_013575356.1:16829-17050 GCF_000499745.2 Eimeria mitis | reverse complement strand
GCTGCTGCTGCTGCTGCTGCTGCTGTTGCTGCTGCTGCTGCTGCTGCTGCTGCTGCTGTTGCTGCTGCAGCAAAAGCTTGTTGCTGCTGCAGCCACTGCAACGCCAGCTGCTGCAGCAGCTGCTGCTGCTACGTCTCCTGCTGCAGCATCTGCTGCTGCAGATGCTGCTGGTGCACCTGTTCTGCTCCAGCAGCAGCTGCAGCTGCTGCTGCAGCTGCTGG
>NW_013575356.1:15662-16729 GCF_000499745.2 Eimeria mitis | reverse complement strand
CTGATTAAACGCCATTCAAGAGGCATAACAGCAACATAAAACTTTGCTGCTGCTGCTGCTGCTGCTGCTGCTGCTGTTGCTGCTGCTGCAATAGCTTGTTGCTGCTGCAGCCACTGCAACGCCAGCTGCTGCAGCAGCTGCTGCTGCTACGCCTCCTGCTGCAGCATCTGCTGCTGCAGATGCTGCTGGTGCACCTGTTCTGCTCCAGCAGCAGCTGCAGCTGCTGCTGCAGCTGCTGCTGCATCTGCTGCTGCATCTGCTGCTGCATCTGCTGCTGCTGCTGCTGCAGCTTCATTTGTTTGTAGATTTGTTTTGTGCTGCTGCTGCCATTGCTGCAGGAGCAGCAGGTGCTGCTGCTCCTGCAGCAGAAGCAGCAGCAGGTGCTGCTGCTCGCTTAGAAGTAGCCGTACCTTCGCGCGCTGCTGTAGCAGACGTCCCCTGCAGCAGCAGCAGCAGCAGGAGCAGCAGCAGCAGCAGCTGCAGCAGCAGCAGAAGCAGGGAGAGGCGGGAGAGCCAGCGACTTGTCTCGGAAGCTGCAGAGGCTCCCGCTTCGCCAGACCCGGACCCCAGAGGATCTTGCTGCTGCTGCTGCTGCTGCTGCTGCTGCTGCTGGGTTGCTGCTGCTGCTGCTGCTGCTGCAGAAGGGGAGAGGGTTCAGCAGCTGTCTCGGCATCAGCGGGCTAAAACTTCTTGCTGCTGCACCATGTTGTGCTGCTGCTGCTGCTGCTGCTGCTGCTGCTGCTGCTGCTGTTTCTTCTTCTCTCTCAGGCACCGCTGGAGATGTAAACGATGCACTGCGTCTATGAGCAGTACCCCACGAGCGCAGCAGCAGCATCTGCTGCTGCTGCTGCTGCTGCTGCTGCTGGTAGTCTGCTGAGGGGTAGCGGAATGGGGGGCCCCCCCCATAGGCCCTCGCGGGTGCGCTGGGCATTAGGGTACTGTCTGGGGGCCCCCCTGTGAACCTTGTTGCTGCAGCAAACGCTTCAAATGGTATTTTGCTGCTGCTGCAGTTGTTGCTGCTGCTGCTGCTGCTGCTGCTGCTGCTGACGGGCGAGGGCCTCAGCTGT
>NW_013575356.1:15187-15562 GCF_000499745.2 Eimeria mitis | reverse complement strand
GGTAGCGGAATGGGGGGCCCCCCCCATAGGCCCTCGCGGGTGCGCTGGGCATTAGGGTACTGTCTGGGGGGCCCCCTGTGAACCTTGTTGCTGCAGCAAACGCTTCAAATGGTATTTTGCTGCTGCTGCAGTTGTTGCTGTTGCTGCTGCTGCTGCTGCTGCTGCTGCTGACGGGCGAGGGCCTCAGCTGCGTCTCCTTCACCACAGCAGCAGAAGCAGGAAACACCCAAGAGGGGCCCCCAACCCCAACTGCAGCAGCAAAAGGGGGAGAGCTCTCAAAGCAGGGCCCCAAAGGTGCATGCAGGTTAACACTACCATGTGCAGCGGGGGGCCCCCCGAGGGGCCCCCGTGGGGGGCCCCCATGGGGCCCCCCCC
>NW_013575356.1:12378-15087 GCF_000499745.2 Eimeria mitis | reverse complement strand
GAGAGCTCTCAAAGCAGGGCCCCAAAGGTGCATGCAGGTTAACACTACCATGTGCAGCGGGGGGCCCCCCCCGGACAGGCCCTCAGAGCGGCCCACAGAAAAACCCCGATGGGGGCCCCCTGGGGGGCCCCCAGGGGGGCCCCCCAGTGCAGCGCCGAGGGGGGGGCCCCCATGAGAGAGGGGGAGGAGAGAGGGGCGGCGGAGAGGGGGCAGACCGACAGGAGACGATAGCCAAGGAGAAGCTTCTTCATGAGCTCCGCGCTGCTGCTGCTGCTGCTGCTGCTGCTGCTGCTGCTGCTGTTGCTGCTGCAGTAGCAAATCCCGCGGATGCCTCAATGCAGTGCCCCCGTGAAGGCTTCGAAAGGGGAGGCCTTGTTGCTGCTGCTGTTGCTGCTGCTGCTGCTGCTGCTGCTGCTGCTGCTGCTGCAGCTGCTGCTGAGTATACGGAGAACTGCAACCCAAGAGCGGCGTACTGTTGCCAAATGGCTGCTGCAGAGTATGCCTGCGCTGCTGCTGCTGCTGCTGCTGCTGCTGCTGCTGTTGCTGCTGCTGCTGCTGCTGCTGCTGCTTCGCGTATTCGATCCATGAGGGAGTAACTCCTGCTGCTGCTGGGCTTTGAGGCTGGGTCCATAGCTGCTGGCTCTGTAGCTGCTGCAGTTGCTGTTGCTGCTGCTGCTGCAACTGCTGCTGCAGCTGCTGCTGCGACAGCATTCGTTGCTGCTGCTGCAGCAGCCAAGCTTCTGCTGTTTCAGCTACAGCGTTGCTGCTGCAGGTGCTGGATTTGGTGCTCGTGCGGGTGGAGAAGCTGGCTCCTGAGCGCTCTCGCTGCTGCAGCAGCAGCAGCTGTTGCTGCTGCTGCTGCTGCTGCTGCTGCTGCTGCTGCTGCTCTAAGAACCCCTGGGACCGTCGCACTATGAGTGGTTGTGACATAGACAAGCTTGGGTTGCTGTCGCTATGCTGTTGCTGCTGCTGCTGCTGCTGATGCAGCTGTTGCTGCAGCTGCTGCTGCTGCAGTAGCTGGTGCTGCAGCCGCTGCTGCTGCTGTAGCTGCTGCTGCTGCTGCTGCTGCTGCTGCTCCCATGGACACAGCCCAGTTTCTGTCTCTCCATTTGGTAGAGACTTCCAGCTGCTGCTACTGCTGCTGTTGCTGCTGCTGCTGCTGCTGCTGCGTTTGCTGTAGTTTTCGTTGCTGTTAATTTCCTTGTTGTTTCTGCTGCTGCTTCTGTTGCTGCTGCTGCTGCTGCTGTTTCTATTGATGTTCCTGCTGCTGCTGCTGCTGCTGCTGCTAGTAATGCGAGTTCTTCCTTCTGGCCGCAATGGCACTAAGTGTGCTCCCCACTGAACTGTATCCTGCTGCTGCTGCTGCTGCTGCTGCTGCTGCTGCTGCTGGCAGCTAGAAGGAGAAGCCTGCAGCGACCTGGTTTTTATATCTTCTATGCATGCGGCTAGGTGTTCCCGCTGCTGCTGCAGCTCTCGGTGCTCCAGCAGCAGCTGCTGATGGAGTTGCTGCTGTCTATACAGCTGAGCTGCTGCTGCTGCTGCTTGGGTAGCCTCAGCGATACTGTCCCACGACTGCTGCCGCTGCTGCTGCTGCTGCTGCTGCTGCTGCTGCTGCTGCTCCTCTTCCTCCTCCTCATCATCATACTCGGGCTCTTCTGCTGCTACTGCTGTTGCTGCTGACGATGTGACAGAGACAGCGACAGAGGAGACAGCATCAGACGGCGCCATTGGTGGCTCCTGCTGCTGCTGCTGCTGCTGCTGCTGCAGCTGCTCGTCCTCCTCCTCCTGCTGCTGCTGCTGCTGCTGCTCCTGCTGCTGCTGCTCCTGTATAACTAGTCTGGCTGTGGTTTGTCTGTGCTGCTGCTTCAGCTGCTCGTGCTCCGCCAGCAATCTCTCTATTTTAAGTTGCTGCGACTCCAGCTGCTGCTGCTGCATCTGCTGCAGCAGCTGCTGCTGCAGCAGATGGTTCAGTATCTCTTCGGGGGCTACTGCGGTGTCCTCGCCGTGTTGCTGCTGCTGCTGCTGCTGCTCCTGCTGCTGCTGCAGCAGCAGCTCCGTCTGCTGCTGCTTCTCCTGTTGCTCCTCCTCCGTTTGCTGCTGCGACTGCTCCTCCTCTTCTGCCTCCTGCTGCTGCAGTTCTTGCTGCTGCAGTTCTTGCTGCTGCAGTTCTTGCTGCTGCAGTTCCTGCTGCTGCAGTTCTTGCTGCTGCTCTTCGTGCAGCAGCGGTTCGTGCTGCTGCAGCAGCAGTTCTTGCTGCTGCAGCTGCAGTTCTTGCTGCTGCAGTTGCTCCATTTCTTGCTGCTGCAGCTGCTCTATTTGCTGCTGCTGCAGCTGCTCGGTTTGTTGCTGCTGCAGCTGCTCGGCCTGCTGCTGCTGCAGTTCATCCTCTTGCCCCTGCTGCTGATCCTCTTCTTGCTGCTGCTTTGAGCTGCTGTCTTCAATAGCGAGGGGGACATATACAAACTCTTTTGCTGCTGCAGCACTCAGCTCTTCTGCTGCTGCTGCTNTTCAATAGCGAGGGGGACATATACAAACTCTTTTGCTGCTGCAGCACTCAGCTCTTCTGCTGCTGCTGCTTCTGTTGCTTCTGCTGCCGCTGCTGCTGCTGCTGCTGCTGCATCTATTACCGTCGCTGCTGCTTCCGTTGATGCTGCTGCTGCTTCTGTTGCTTCTGCTGCTTCTGCTGCATGCTCTACGATGACTTCCCCG
>NW_013575356.1:11648-12278 GCF_000499745.2 Eimeria mitis | reverse complement strand
TGCTGCTGCTGCTTCTGTTGCTTCTGCTGCTTCTGCTGCATGCTCTACGATGACTTCCCCGGCTGCTGCACCAGCAGCAGCAGCAGCAGCAGCAGCCGTTGGAGTCGCAGCAGCAGCAGCTGCTGCTGCTGCTGCAGCTGCTGCTGCTGCTGCTGGTTCTGATGTGTGTCGGTTGTCTTCGAATGCGTCGCAGCAGCAGCAGAAATCCTCATTGCTGTCTGCGTCTTGCTGCTTCTCCTCGCGCGCAGCAGCAGCAGCTGCAACTACAGCAGCAGCTGCAGCTGCAGCAGCAGCTGCTGCTGCTGCTGCTGCATCGTGTTCATCCCCAGCTGCCTGAGGCTCCCACAAGTTGCTGCTGTTATTTTCACTTTGCTGCTGACTCATCCACGAGGCAGCAGAGTCATTCAAAGACAACTCTTGCTGCTGCTGCTGCTGCTGCTGCTGCAGCTGCTGCTGCTGTTGCTGCTGCTGCTGCTGCTGTTGCTGTTGCTGTTGCGTCGCTGCAGCCAAGAGGAGTCTCTGTGTGTTATTGGAAGGACTGGCAGGCGCAGCAGCAGCAGCAGCAGCAGCTGCTGCTGCTGCTGCTGCTGCTGGTGTTGTTGGGGTGTCTATACAGGTCGCAGGCAGAGC
>NW_013575356.1:9531-10359 GCF_000499745.2 Eimeria mitis | reverse complement strand
CTCCTCCAGGTGACCCCGAGCCAGACTCTTCATACTATCGCAACGCTCGTTGCCTGCATGCACACATAAACAACAACAACAACTGCTAGCTAACACTCACAGCTAGCTGGATAGCTAGCTAGCTAGCTAGCTAGCTAGCTAGCCAGCTAGGTAGATGGTTAGATGGGTAGACGGGTAGATAGGTAGATAGGTAGATAGGTAGATAGGCTAGCTGGCTAGCTAGATAGCTAGCCAGCTAGCTAGATAGCTAGCTAGATAGACAGATAGATAGCTAGGCAACCAGCCAGCTAGCTAGCTAGCTAGCTAGCTAGGTAGGTTTGAGGATACATTGTCAGAGAGCTTCTTAGCTAGCTACGGGGGCAACGAGCTAGCTATAGGGGTGTAGAGACAATAGGGAGAGACAAGGGGAGACAGAAGGAGGAGACAAAAGGAGACAGAAAAAGAAAAAAGGAGACAAAGAGGAGAGACAGAAGGGGGAGACAAAAGGAGACAGAAGAAAGAAAAAAGGAGACAGAAAAGAGAGACAGAAGGAGACAGGAGACAAAAGGAGACAGAAAAGAGAGACAAAGAGAGACAAAGAAAGATAGAAAAAGAAAGAGACAGCGAAACAGATGAGGAGACGCAAAGGAGAGACAAAAGGAGACAGAAGAAGAAAAAGAAAAGAAACAAAAAAAGAAAAAGAAAAAGAAAAAGAAAGGAGACAATAAAAAAAAGAAAAAAAAAGAAAAAAAAAACAAAAAGAAATAGCTGCCTACCTGCGAGGTCAATGAGATTAAGTCTGGCTTGTCTGAACAGCCCGTTGCTGCTGCAGTTACTGCTGCTGCTGCT
>NW_013575356.1:8704-9322 GCF_000499745.2 Eimeria mitis | reverse complement strand
CAGCAGCAGCAGCAGCAGCAGCAGCAGCACTAAGCCGCAGCTCAACCTGAAATATAGCGTGGCTCCTGCTGCTGCTGGGGTTCATTCGTGTCGCTCTGAAGGCTCTATAGAACGTCCCCCGCAGCAACAAATGCAGCAGTTCTTCACTTGTTGTCACCTCAAACAACTGTAAACCCTAAATATTTATACACAAACAAAAAGAAAGAAAGAGAAAGAAAGAAAGAAATAAATAAATAAATAAATAAAGAGAAAGAAAAAGATATAAAGAAAGACAGAAAGAGAGAAAAAGAGAGAGAAAACGATGTAATATATATATATATATATATATATGCAGCAACAAATGCAGCAGTTCTTCACTTGTTGTCACCTCACACAACTGTAAACCCTAAATATTTATAAACAAACAAAAAGAAAGAAAGAGAAAGAAAGAAATAAATAAATAAATAAAGAGAAAGAAAAAGATATAAATAGAGAGAGAAAGAGAGAAAAAGAGAAAAAAAATGATGTATGTAGTGTATATATATATGCAGCAACAAATGCAGCAATTCTTCACTTGTTGTCACCTCACACAACTGTAAACCCTAAATATTTATAAAGAGAAATAAATAAATAAATATA
>NW_013575356.1:8517-8604 GCF_000499745.2 Eimeria mitis | reverse complement strand
TGGGGTTCATTCGTGTCGCTCTGAAGGCTCTATAGAACGTCCCCCGCAGCAACAAATGCAGCAGTTCTTCGCTTGTTGTCACCTCAA
>NW_013575356.1:5915-8476 GCF_000499745.2 Eimeria mitis | reverse complement strand
ATATATATATATATATATATATATATATATATATATATATATATATATATATATATATATATATATCCGAGCCCCCCAAAACCCTAAACCCTAAACCCTAAACCCTAAACCCTAAACCCTTGAAATACCTGTACGACGGTGGCCGTGGGGTTGGTGGGGCTCCGCACGATGCTGAGAGGGGTCGCCTTGGCCGTGGGGTCCTTCACAACAAACACAACCACAAACATATACATCTGCTGCTGCTGCTGCTGCTGCTGCTGCTGCTGCTGCTGCTGCTGCTGCAGATGCTAGTACTACTACTACAGCTGCTGCTTGCTGCTGCCGTTGGTGCTGTTACTGCTACACCAGTTGCTGCTACATCTGCTGCTGTCTCTGTTGCTGCTATGGTTACTCCTGCTGCTGCTGCTGCTGCTGCTGCTGCTGCTGCTGCTGCTGCTGCTGCTGCTGGTGTTTAGGACTTACTGCTAGCAGGTCTACGAGTTTGTCGTTATATATTTGAATGTAAGAAGCAAACATCCTCGCCTGTGACCCCTCACCATAGCGACTCCTCACGCTGCAGCAACAAAAAAAAACAAAACATATACTGCTGCTGCTGCTGCTGCTGCTGCTGCTGCTGTTGCTGCTGTTGCTGCTGCTAATGCAGATGCTGTCTCTAGTGTTGGTGCCTCTACTGTCACTGATGCTGCTACTTTTGTTGCTGCTGCTGCCGCTACTGCTGCTTCTACTACTGCTTCTACTGCTGCTGCTGCTGCTGCTGCTGCTGTTGCTGTTGCTGCTGCTGCTGCTGTTGCTGCTGCTGCTGCTNTGCTGCTGCTGCTGCTGCTGCTTACAGCTGAACGATCCGCTCGCAGGCCCTGGGTATGATGCCGCAGGTCTCCGAGTTGAGGAGGGCGGGGATGCGGCTGCAATAGAAAGCAAAAAAAACAAAAACCCTAGCTGTATCTACAGTTTAGGGTTTAGGGTTTAGGGTTTAGGGTTTAGGATGGTGCGAGTCCTCTGGTGTATCTGCTGAAAATATAAAACTTACCGTCCAGGGTTTGTAGTTTAGGGTTTAGGGTTTAGGGTTTAGGGTTTAGCATACTGAGTTGAGGCTTTAAGACTGAGAGTTTAGGGTTTACAGTTTAGGATTAAGGGTTTAGGGTTTAGGGTTTAGGGTTTAGGGTTTCCTGTGTTGCTGCGGTGAGTCTTCTTCTTACAAGTTATATCCTGGGTTTAGGGTTTAAGGTATTTGTGGTTTTTTGTATAAGGTATATCACTAAGGATCTAGGGTTTAGGGTTTAGGGTTTAGGGTTTAATTCCTAGGGTTTAGGGTTTAGTAGGGTTTAGGGTTTANTCTAGGGTTTAGGGTTTAGGGTTTAGGGTTTAATTCCTAGGGTTTAGGGTTTAGTAGGGTTTAGGGTTTAGGGTTTAGGGTTTTAGGGTTTAGGGTTTAGGGTTTATTCTGTAGCAGCTTGCAGCCTTTTCTGTACTAGCTGCATCCTCGCTTGCTTGTTGTTTGTATGTATCTTGGTGAGTAAGGGGTTACAAATTTGTATGAATTCTACCTTTTAGTGTTTATCTATTAACTATTAGGGTTTAGGGTTTATTAGGGTTTACTAGGGTTTGCTTACTCAGTAGCAGCCTGTAATCTCTTCTGTACTAGCTGCATCCTCGCTTGCTTGTTGTTTGTGTGTATCTTGGTGAGTAAGGGGTTACAAATTTGTATTCAATTACTAGTGTTTAGGGTTTAGCTATTAGGGTTTAGGGTTTAGGGTTTATTAGGGTTTACTAGGGTTTGCTTACTCAGTAGCCGCCTGCAGCCTTTTCTGTACTAGCTGCATCCTCGCCTGTTTATTGTTAGTATGTATCTTCTGCAGCAATGGGTTACAAATTTGTATAAACTCTACCTTTTAGTGTTTAACTATTAACTATTAGGGTTTAGGGTTTATTAGGGTTTAGGGTTTGCTTACTCAGTAGCAGCCTGTAATCTCTTCTGTACGAGCTGCATCCTCGCTTGCTTGTTGTTTGTGTGTATCTTGGTGAGTAAGGGGTTACAAATTTGTATAAACTCTGGGCCCAGCATGGTGAAGGTTTTTCCTGTGCCTGTGTGCCCGTGTGTAAATACAGAGCAGCTGTATCCATCGACTACTCTTTGTATACATCTTTCTATGGGGCCCCATATATCTTTCTGTGTTGCTGCTGGTCCATATACACCATCCACCTCAAAACACCAACGCTGACGACGAGATTTGTCTTGCACTTCTATACGAGATCCTCCTGCTGCTGCTGCTGCTGCTGCTGCTGCTGGTGGTTGTGGTGCTGCTGCTGCTGCTGCGGGGGGAGAGAGATGCACGGCGGTGGGGTGCTGCAGCTCGTCGCCCTGCGGGGGGCGCACCCGCACAAACGTGCGGATGCGGCCGCTCACCTCAGGCAGAGATGAAGCCATCACAGCACCAGCAGCAGCAGCAGCAGCAGCAGCAGCAGCAGCAGCAGGAGAAGAGCTGCTGCAGCAGCAGTGCTAGAAGAGAAAGAGGAAAAGGAGAAGGAGACGTAGCAGGATCAACGCGGTACAGCACGCATAT
>NW_013575356.1:5596-5815 GCF_000499745.2 Eimeria mitis | reverse complement strand
GTGGGGTGCTGCAGCTCGTCGCCTTGCGGGGGACGCACCCGCACAAACGTGCGGATGCGGCCGCTTACCTCAGGCAGAGATGAAGCCATCACACCAGCAGCAGCAGCAGCAGCAGCAGCAGCAGCAGCAGCAGGAGAGGTGCTGCAGCGGCAGTGCTAGAAGAGAAAGAGGAAAAGGAGAAGGAGACGTAGCAGGATCAACGCGGTACAGCACGCATAT
>NW_013575356.1:4994-5169 GCF_000499745.2 Eimeria mitis | reverse complement strand
TTCTTTTTGATATTTCATTGATATTTATTTATTTATTGCCTCAATTCCACAAAAAAAAAACAAGAAGGCCGCAGAGCACCTACCCTCCTTCTTACACCCTGAGGGAGGACCGCCGATGCGTCGGCAGCGGCTTATGCTGCTGCTGCTGCTGCTGCTGCTGCTGCTGCTGCTGCTG
>NW_013575356.1:3663-3920 GCF_000499745.2 Eimeria mitis | reverse complement strand
GTTTTTTTTTGTGGAATTGAGGCAATAAATAAATAAATATCAATGAAATATCAAAAAAACACAAATAATATTAAGAAATATATTTTATTTAATATGCAGATCCAACCCACCGGGAGCATAGGCCGCAACGAGCTGCCTGTACACCCGAAGGCAGCCGCTGCGACCCACTGGTCCGCTCAGCACAGCCGCAGCAATGGCTGCATATATATGAATAATAAATAGTTTTTCTTTTTATTTTAGTTTTAATTTGCTTTTAT
>NW_013575356.1:3498-3563 GCF_000499745.2 Eimeria mitis | reverse complement strand
GCAGCAGCAGCAGCAGCAGCAGCAGCAGCAGCAGCAGCATAAGCCGCTGCCGACGCATCGGCGGT
>NW_013575356.1:2916-3398 GCF_000499745.2 Eimeria mitis | reverse complement strand
GGCTGCGACCCACTGGTCCGCTCAGCACAGCTGCAGCAATGGCTGCATATATATGAATAATAAATAGTTTTTCTTTTTATTTTAGTTTTAATTTGCTTTTATATTTAATTTAGTTCATTATAAGGGCTCGGAAACCAACAAACGCGGCCAGGAGGAACGGCCCCTCTACTGCTCCTTTGTGTGCCGCAGAGACGGACGATACAGAACCGTCGATTTTTTATATTTATGTAAATGTCTAAACTTTAATATTCATCACAATTTGTGTATTTATTAATATCTGCAACTGTTGCATGCACAGGCCCCAGCGAGGCCCCCCAGGCAATAGATACCCCAATACACTACCAGAGCAGAGAGGTGAATCGATCAGCAAAAAGTTGAAACACGGCATTCTACTCTGCCCTGGCACCAGAAACAGCAGCAGCAGCAGCAGCAGCAGCAGCAACTTTGCTGCTGCTGCTGCAGCCCTGCTGCTGCTGCAGCTC
>NW_013575356.1:2649-2816 GCF_000499745.2 Eimeria mitis | reverse complement strand
CAACAGCAGCAGCAGCAGCAGCAGCAGCAGCAGCAACTTTGCTGCTGCTGCTGCAGCCCTCCTGCTGCTGCAGCTCCTGCCGAGCCAAGCCACCTTCACCCCCTCACCAAACAGCTGCTGTAGCCCCTGAACGTTGAGAGTATGAGGCATTAGATCTGCATGCATGC
>NW_013575356.1:2408-2549 GCF_000499745.2 Eimeria mitis | reverse complement strand
CTGCTGCTGCTGCTGTTGCTGCTGCTGCTGCTGTTGCTGATGAGCGAGAGAGGTCTTCAGTAGCGCAGTAGCAGCATTGTCTAGCAGCAAGTCTGTTCTATGTAAGTAGCTGAGGTGTACGTACACCTGGATGGTGTAGTG
>NW_013575356.1:577-1024 GCF_000499745.2 Eimeria mitis | reverse complement strand
GAACACCTCCCCGCAGCAGATACAACAGCAGCAGCAGCAGATGCAACAGCAGCAGCTGCAGCAGCAGCAGCAGCAGCAACAACAACAGCAGCAGCAACAGTAGCTGCCAGCGGAACTAGAAACCCTAATATTTCGCTTCAAAAGCCGACGAGGGTTTAGTGTTTAGGGTTTACAACCTAGGATTAAGGGTTTTTTTTTAAACCTAGCATATAATATCTAGGGTTTAGGGTTTAGGGTTTAGGGTTTAGGGTTTAGGGTTTAGGGTTTTCGCGCCCGTCAGGTCTGCTGTCCCCCGCTGGTAGAGGGTCAAGAACTCGTTCCAGCTTATAAACCCATCGAGGTCTTCGTCCACCTCCCACAGCATCACTTCTACCTCGTGCTGCTGCTGTTGCTGCTGCACTTTCTATGCCGCGCATGCAGCTTGCTGTCGTGGATTTGTTCTCGCAT
>NW_013575356.1:0-477 GCF_000499745.2 Eimeria mitis | reverse complement strand
CAGCAGCAGCAGCAGCAGCAGCAGCAGCAACAGCAGCAGCAGCAGCAGCAGCGGCAGCAGCAGCAGCAACAGAAACAGCGTGCTGTCAATATTCATCTACCTGCAAAGACAGCTAAGAAGCAATACCCGTGCAACATGCTGCTGCTGCTGCTGCTGCTGCTGCTGCTGCTCCAGGGTTTGCTGCAGTATCTCCTGTGTTGCTGCTGCTGCTGCTGCTGCTGCTGTTGCTGCTGCACTTTCTATGCCGCGCATGCAGCTTGCTGTCGTGGATTTGTTCTCGCATTCGGAGGCTCTTTGTTGGTGTTTTGTTTTTGTTTTTGTTTTTGTTTTTGTTTTTGTTTTTCTTTTTATTTTTGTTTTTTTGTTAGTTAATAAACAAACTAAATACAATTTATATTCTTAAACACATAAAAACCCTAAACAATAAACCCTCTACTCTATAACAGCATGCAGCATGCAGCATGGATGCATGCAGCA
>NW_013575355.1:2074-2742 GCF_000499745.2 Eimeria mitis | reverse complement strand
CAAACACAAACAACATAAACTACTCGCGAAAATACAAAAAAAAAAACAACAGCAGCAGCAACAGCAGCAGACACAGCAGCAGGAGCAGCAGCAACAAACCCAGCAGCAGCAGCAGCAGCCAAAGCAGCAGCAGCAGCAAGACCAGCAACAGCAGCAGCAGCAGGAACGCCAGCAGCAGCTGCAGCAGAAACAGCAGCAGCTGCTGCAACACCAGCAGCAGCTGCTGCAGCACCAGCAGCAGCAGCTGCAAACCGTCACAAACAAGGGGGACCCCAAGGCCAAGTAAGCTCTACCACTGCTGCTGCAGCTTGTTGCTGTTGCTGCAGTTGCTGCAGCAGCAGCAGCAGCTGCTGCTGCTGCTGCTGCTGTTGCTGCTGCTGCTGGTTCTGTAGTAAGAAGGTTTGCACCCCCACTCTAAGTCATCACACATCTGACCGCTGGATCTCTACAGCTGCTGCTGCTGCTGCTGCTGCTGCTGCTGCTGCTGCTGCTGCTGCTTCTGCTACTGTTGCTGATGCTGCTGCTGTTGCTGCTGCTGCTGTTGCTGCTGCTGTTGTTGCTGTTGCTGCTGCAGGAAGCACACGGAACTCCTCATCCCAGGCGACACTGGTGGCAGCAGCACCGGCACAACAAGCAGCGACGTGCGCAGCAGCAGCAGCAGCAGCCGC